>NW_010359282.1:0-102460 GCF_000414095.1 Morus notabilis | reverse complement strand
AAGTGGATCTTCATCAAGAGGTGGTGGCGGATTCAACGAGTTAATGGCGTACCTGAGTGAGGGCTTAGTTGTAGACAGTAGTGAGGTGTTTGATTTGGTTGAGTGGTGGAGGGCACGAGCATTAACTTGGCCGATCCTAACACGACTGGCAATGGATATTTTTTCAATCCCGGTCTCCACTGTTGCAGCTGAACAAGCATTCAGTACAACCGGCTGAATACTTGAAGAACGGAGAAACGCATTGCAGCAGGATATTGTTGAAGCTTTGGTGTGCATCAAGGATTGGGACCATTCCGACCAACGCTTACACGATACAATCTCACCGGCAAACCAAGAATGGATCGACGAATTTAATAGATTAACTTTTAATTTTCAAGATGATCCTTTTGCTTGATCTTGATAATTTCTTTGTAAATATTTATTTACTTTGTAATTTCTAATTTGTATAGTGTTTATTGTAATCTTGTATAGACTTTGTAAGTTCATCAAATTTGTAATTCGTCTCACAATGATTGCACTCTTTTTTCCTTACCAAGTTTTTATCCCAATTGGGTTTTTCTTGGTAAGGTTTTTAATGAGGCAATCATGAATTACAAATTTAAAAATCAATGAAGAAGTAATTTTTTTTATATAGTTCGTTCGTGTGTTCAGTGTTCATTTCATATTTCAAATTGTAATATACACATTGTAATTATACAAATACTTATTTCAACAACATAAAAATATAATATAAAAAAAAATCGGGCAGCCGGTCGGGCATCGGCCAGCCTGACCGGGCACGTGCAGGCATCCTCTGCCCGAAACCCGTTCATGGTAAATTTCGGGTCGGGTCGGGCAGCCCGAAAATTCGGGTAGATCGGGTTCAGTCATCGGACAAAAATTCAGACTTTTAAGTGGTCACGGGCGGCCCGTCCAAAGTTTCAGCACTGGGTTTAGATAGGTCTTTTTGTGCTCCAAAAATGGCAAGTTCAATGAAAAAACTAGTAAAACTACAAACCCTGCATTAAAAGAATGGCAGCCACAACAATTTCCTCCTTTTGTTATTTTTCTTCTATTCCAATTTCGTTAATTTCATATGGCTTGTTATTTCTTTTTTCTTTGAGTAACAATTAATTTCTCTTTTGATTCCGATAAACATTTTCTAATTCACATACTTTTTTTAATTTAATATGATTTTAAAGTTATCAACACTCAAATTATACAATAGTAGAATGACAATGATGGGCCCATTTCAGATATATCATTCTAACGAATCTCTTGCTTTGTCGGATCGAAAATTAGACTTCTTTGTAACTCTAGCTCCTGCTTTCTTCAATAAAATTTCTCCCTTTTTTTTCAAATTGGACTGCCTTGTTGTGCTTGCGGTTCATTCTAGCCAACAGTCAAGTACTTCAAAATGTTCCCAAAAAAAAAAAAAAGAAAAAAGAGAGAGAAATACTTGTCCATGTTCGACTTTAAAAAGAGACAAATACACAAGTACATAACTCTTTCAGCCTTGGATGGGCCTTGATTCCTTGAACTATATCCTGCAGGTATATCAGATTGATTCTGTAACAAGGATGTAGATCGTACCAATCAAGTCTTCAGACTATACTTTTAAGCATTTCTCATTTTTTTTGTATAAGTTACACGTTTTTTTTTTTCTGAATTATAGGCATCGTCACAAAATGCCTATGAACTTTAATTTTAACTTTTTTTTTTATTCTGAACTTCAAGAACTCTTGCAAATCTTTCCCAGATGTTGCGCCGTTGTAGTTCACTAGCCAGTTAAGAATATGGGAGTTTTGACCATGTTAGTTAGGAGAAGAATTCCCGACACCACTACTAAGCATACGATCACTTAAGAACTTGATAAAGGATTCATGAATTTAAACATAATTAGAATTGCACGTGTGAAAATTATTAACGAACTTGGTATGATTACTAACAAGTTTTGAATGAATAAATTATTGTAAATGGAACGATAAAGTTGCGAATTAACCAGTGTTAGTGTAGTGAATTAGAATTCCAGTATGCCATAGAACGATCCACAATGTTCACGAGTGTGCTCGTTTATGTCTTGTAAGCAATATAGATACAAAGTAGTAATAACAACTGGGACTATTGTTAGACAATATAATAGAAAATACAAAGAAGAACAAGGAAATAAAGGAATAACAAAATAATGAAAATTGTTACAACCCGAAATCAACCTTTGTATGGAATTCGAAAACGGAATTGTATGAATGTCGAGGCACGTGAACCACGTTGTCCTTAAAACAGATTCGTCCCCTCCGGCGTGTGCTTGAGGTTACGTTGGACGTCCGTCTCCCAGGATACAACGACAACGACGGCAGCTCGATGCACTTTCGGAACCGTCCGGCGAACTAGAACTTGATCTTCCCTCTATCACCAAAACCGAACTACAAGAACTACTCAAGGAAATCCGGAATAAACCAAGAGAGAGAGAGAACCAAAAAGGAGAAGAGAATTGTGAGGAAGTGTCCCTATCATGTGGAGTTTTGGCCTTTATATAGGCTCCAAAATCTGGGTGTTACACCAAGACATTATGGTGTAATAACCCAGATTTATTCCCGGAATAATGGTGATTAAAACCAGCCAAAACGTTTTTTGATTTCCCATGGTGAATCTGGCCACATTCTGGCTAGTAATTCAACTTTTGATGATGGAAAACCAAAGCCATGAAAGCTTGATTCGGTTTTGCCTCCATTGATCACCATTAAGGTCTCATTATGGTCTTTAACCATCATTGTTTTATGCCAAACGGAAGCTGGAAGGTCTTGGCTAGAGCAAAAATAAAATCGCAAAAGTAAGCTCGCGCGGAGCGGGTTTTTCGGTCCGGCATTCGTGTCCGCACACATTAGGCCCCAAACCCGCCGGGCCCGTGATTCGCACCCCCCACCCCCCCTGCGCGTGAGAGAGCCTCTCTGGTATACATGCTTACCTAGGTTTCAAAGTGCAATCACTTATAAACACCTCATTGGCTTCACTCCTAGCCAATGTGGGACTTTTGCAATTTTTCTTCTACATATGCCATTCCAAGTACCATACTTAGACCATCAATTTCTCATTCACCCAAAATCCATTTTGAGTGTATGAATACTTGATTTCGATCTCCTCGTGACGAAGAACGCAAATCCATCGAGACCCGTCTCAAAACCTATTGGGCCCATTTCAAACATGGGCCTCAAAATGGGCCTTTAAAATGGCTTAATAAGCCATTTTTTTCCAACAACTATAACATAACCTTTATGGCATTTGCCAAAATTTCAAATTTTAGACCTTTCCAATACAAATACTAATATTAATTATATATTTGACATTAAAAAATATGATCATATGGTATGTTATTTTCTTCTAACTTTAATGTATAATTTTATTTGAAATGCTAAATCTACTTTTTCTCATAATCATATTTAAGCTTTGAAAGCTGTAAAAGTAAACTTTTATATTTAAAATAATTAAAAAATGTGAAAATTATAAAAGTAAATTTTTATTTTTAAAATAATTAAAAAATATGAAAGTTGTGATGATTACATGAAAAAGTAAACATTTTTATCAATAACAATCAAATGCCAAAATTCTCATGTGCTATACTTGGTGAGAAATTTTCTACAAAGTATAGCATAAGAAAAATTTAGCACAACAAAAATATTGTATTGGAGAGTGTTTTTTGTACTCAAATGTTAAATTTGTAATTGGCACATCAATTACGACATTATATTAGAGATACTCTTATAGCTTGCAAAACAAGAGTGACTTTATACAAAGTCACTGTTGGTACCGGTTTGAGTCTTTTAATACTTTGTAAGACAATATTAATAATGCAGAGACGTAAAATAAAAGAACACGAGAGAAATTGTATCGTGGTTCGGTCACAACCTACTCTGCAGGGCCACACCCAGATGATGAACAATCCACTAAAAACTCTTTTACAATTTAATTTGACTTAATCTACTCGAGACTCACTCTCTAAGAAGACGCCTATGAACTTGCAATTTTCCAATAGACTTGAACAGTGATATCCCCTCGACTTTTTAACATTAAAATCCCTCCAACTAAGTTTTTTCTCAAAAAAACACTCAAATCATCTCTCTTGAATACAAGTGCTCACCTTTCTCACAACCCAACATAACTAATCAAAAGGTGCACAGAGATACAAGAGACTCTTTGAATAAATAAGCAAAAATGATAACAGCTTGACGACCTCTTCAATTAATTCGCTGAACCAAATCTGTTGCAGATCCTTGTTGCAATAATAACTGCAACATAGCCTGTCAAGGTCGACTTTCTCAAAACCAGTCCGAATCAATCTGCTTTAATTCTGAAACCTTTTCAAAACTAATATATAAACCTGGACACGTTCTTAGGAGACAGAGAAAGATCATCCAGCTACGAAAACTCAATCAAATATCAATCAAATAACCAATCAACAATTTACCATATTAGGATTAATAGTTGACTTTTCAAAAACAGTAACTAAATTAAGTTTTCAGATTCTTACAGAAACCTTCCATAAAGAGCTTGCCAGCTGCACATCTATTCTTAAACACAATCAACCAGCTAATCATTCCCAAAATAATGCCAATCATAAAACGATTAGAATCAATACATAATTTGGAAAACAAATCCCAACAGTCACAATATTTGTAGGGCTCATGAGAACAACTCTATTGGTTTTAAAAATCTTAAAACATCTCCGATGTAAATATTAATGTCAATTATATATTTAGCACTAAAAAATTATTATAATAGTATATTTGATATGTTATTTTTATTTGTGCTCCAATGCATAATGTTATGTTAAATGTAAAAGATACTTTTTGCCACAATCTTTAAGCTTTGAAAGTTGTAAAAATAAAATTTAATTTTAAAATAATGGACTTTTTCCGGTGTTCCCTTCTTTTTAGGAATACCTGTGTTTCCTACTTTTCAATCGTTAAATTTATATCAAAATTTATTTGTTCTGCATACTTTTTTAATTTGGTGTGCTTTTGACCAGATCTAATGGTTGAAAAGACAAAGAACATTGGTGTTCTCAAAAAGGAGAGAACACCAAAGAAACTCTCTTAAAATAAATTTAAAAAGTAAATGTTGCAATGATTACATAAAAAATAAAGATATCAACCAATAATAGTCAAATATTGAATTTGTACAAAATATAGCGTATAAAAAATTTGACACAATAAATGACACTGCATTAAAATACTAAATTTATTATTGTCACGTCAATTAAAATATTACATTGGATGTGCTCTTAAGAGAAATTAATGTATCCATATGCATTTGACTAGGAAGAAGAAGATGAAGAAGCAAAAGGATTGGTCCCCTACCAACCCATCCGCATTAACATAAAACCTAGCTCATATATTCCTCCTATCCTAAGTCAATAAAGTGGAATATGTCGCACAAGGATCCAATGTTAAAATTTTCTCAACTTTTTTCACGTGTACGAGATTGGCTCCTTACCACTCGGAAAATAGTTTTGTCCAAAATTTGATCTCTACACTCCAAAGTCTAGGACTGCAAAAATTCTCTCGTACCGAACAAATACTGGTCATTCTAAATCTTTGAGAAGAGTATATGGATAACTTTTTTTTTCCCCCCTTAGTTCTAACATTCACTGTGGAAATAAGGGAGCTTCGTTTAATAGAGTATGCTCTCTTGATTAATAACTATTAAGTAATGAACAAATGCTAATGCTGATCAAGGCAAAATAATAATAATAATAATAAGGGATAAAATCATTTTAGCACTATCTATTATAGCAAAACATCTTGTTGGTACTATGTATTATTAGTAATATTAAAACATTACATTTACCTTTAAAGAAACATTTTTTTGATACCTTAAGATTGATTTTGGGGACATAAAATGTATGTTTTACCATTCTCACTAATTAACAATAAAATAAAAAATTTTAAAAAATTAAAAAAATATAATATATTTTAAAATTAAAAAATAAAATAAGGTAAAACTATTTAGAAAATATTTTTAAAGAAACTAGTTTCTATTTAATTAATGTATATCTCAAAAATCGGTTTCAAGATATTAAAAGAATTTTTTTTTAAAATGATACAAAATACAAATGAGATATTTCGCACTATAACAAAAAGTATCAAAATGATTTTTTCCTTCGTAATAACTATAATAACAACGAATGCTTAAGGCATGTTACTCTAGCCCATATATATATATATATATATATATATATATATATATATATATTTCCTTCATAATAACTATAATAACAACTAATGCTTAAGGCATGTTACTCTAGCCCATATATATGCATCTCCACACCCTTACAGAACTAACCCCGACCAGAAGCCTTCAACTCCTCTTATTACTCTAATCAACCTAAGAGATTATACACCATTTTGTTGTTACTAGTCACCATTTCCAAGGCCTAAAGGCAACTCTAAGGTATCCTTTCCCATTAAAAAGTGGGGGAAAATAAACGATGCTAGCTGTAACTCCTCATTGTAGGTGCATGCTAATCTTAAACTAATTATTCTCTCTATTATTTTATGTAAGTTGCACCTATACACCTACATGCTAATCTTAAACTAATTATTCTCTCTATTATTTTATGTAAGTTGCACCTATACGTGCATTTTTTAAAGGATTATTATTACTGATGTCCCTTGAATTTTAAGTAATTCTCAATTTATTTTATGAACTTTAAAAATTCTCATTTTGTCTGCTAAATTTTGATATGTTTCCACTTAACCCATTCTATTGCAATTTCTGTTGAAACGGATAGGACAAAAGAGAATAACGCAACTATGTGGTCTTTCTGTTTAGATTTTTATTAAAAAGAAACAGATAAAAACTACATAACCACACTTAACCTCCTTTTTTCCTTCTATTTTTAACAAAAATTATAGCAAAAGGGGTTAAGTGAGAATAATTTAAAGTTCAAAGAATAAAGTGAGAGTTTTTCAAATTTAAAGAGCAAACTGAAAATGACACCAAAATTTTAGGGAATTAGTGAGAATAATTCTTCATTGAATTGCTAGATTTTGGTCAAAATTCGTCATTTAGAAAGTGTATTGCCTATAACGATGACCATTCACACAAGTCCTATGATTAATGTAAAAAAGGATAAATATTATATTGGTCACATATGTTTTTTCCTTCTTTTTTTTTTAGCGTGAAGGACATTTCGGCATTGAAAAATATTAAATCGGTTGAATATAATACAAATTGAAATATAAAGAACAAATTCAACAATTTTCAATACTCAGCTTTCTTCATGCTTAAAAAAAATTTTACTATAATAAGATTTTTACATAGAAAATTTAAAAAAAAAATACTGTATTGGTAGTTTCTTTAATTAAGGGGAAAAAATAAAAAAATACCACTCAAGGTGCTAAAGACTATTACTTATACCACTTTGTTTAAAAATAAATAATCACCCCAAATTATTTAGAATATCATAAATAATAGGAATTTATAAAACCATACAAATCATGTATTTTTCTCTTAATTAAAACTCTTATATATATATATATATATATAAGATCTTTTTAGGTTTGCTTACTTTTTTATTTTAATATAATTTTGATTAAATCTAATCTCTATGAACGTAGAAGCTTCTTAATATGATAATTATAATAATAATAATAATAAACCCACAAAAATATTTAGTATCGGAGAAAGATCTCTTTTGTGAGATGGTCACCTAATTATTAAATAGCAGTTATTTATAGTGTAGAACTCCCAATTCTATGTCTTTTCACATTCATTTGGTCCAATTAATGAACTCTAAAGTAATTGAAGTTTACAAATAACAGCTTGAGTTTGGTGAGGCATCGGCATCAAAAGCACTTGGCAGCAGCCGATTTCAATGTCTGTCACTTTGTTTTTCTGAGGTGGATGAACTGCCAACCTTGTTAATTAATCTAATTAAAATGATTGATTTTGAACTAAAAAAATAAACTAACGAAAAGATTTTATTCTCAACTATTAAAATTATATTTAAAATTATTTATTCTACATGTTTTTTTTTAAACTGATGTGATTTTAATTAAATTTAACGAATTAAGCTATAAAAAAAAATTAAAACATGGACAGCCAATAATGGACAATGAGTTTGGGGGACCTAAGAAATGGTTTTATAGCAATCCCAATATGGACCAAGTTGCTTTAGGACAAGCACTTCCTTTCTTTAGTTGATAGGCTCTGCAATGTTTTACCAACAATTATTAGAAATTGACATTGGCAATAGGACCTTTCATAAGCCAATAAACATGAAGCGACAAGCGACCCACCATCACCAGATTCCTCATTTTGTTAATCGAGGAAAATTTAATTTGGAAGAAACAAAATACTTTGATGGGAAACTCTTTGATTTAGTGGTCCTACTTACGATGATAATATCTCTACAATTGGATGGTATAGATTTGGAAGAAATTTTATTCAACGGCTTAAAAATTTATTCAAAGTGTTTCTAAGAAATTTCCGCCGAAATTTTTGACATAATAAATAGAGTTATGGGCCGAAATTAATTTCTCATAAAAGGGACTCGTATGAATTTAAATTTTTACTTCTTATTTTTAAATAATTATATTACTTAAGTGAATATTAATCAAGAATATGATGTGGTAACGCTATGAAAAATTCACTTACTGGTGAGACATAATCTTAAATAGTTAGATTTGAAATAAGGTTCCTTAAAAGTCTTTTTTTTTTTTTCTATATTTGATATAACTTTGATGTGATATGTGCATCATCTGACAAAGTATATATATATATATATATATATATATATTTCATATCTTATTACAATATTTTGTTAATTTTTAGTTATATGAGAATTTTATGGTAAGACGTGAAAAAAAACCGTATTAGTAGTGATTTGTTTTGAGGTGTTAAATCCGTTAAAAGTTTAGGAGTCCTATATATATATATATATTGCATGCAGGACCTTGAACTTTTCAAACTACGTTACATGCTTCCAATAACATTACTTCTGTAGTTCTATTCAAATATTTTATAATATTCAGTTAACAAAAAAAAATATACATTTTATAATATTATTTTCTTCCAAACGAAACCCTGAACCCAAGGTGGTAAACTAGTGGAACACCTCACGGAATTGGACAGAAAAAAAATTGGTTGTTTCCATATTTAAATATATGCTTGACAACTGCATTCATATAGACAGGAATGTTGGTATAAAATATTAAGACAAGCACAGACTGTTAGGCCAATACGTTGAACTTTACAATGCTTTGTTTTGAATATATATGTGTCACTTTGACAGTAACTGCAAAATTGAAACTTTCCCACCAAAACAAAATATTCAAGTACTGTTGATCAATGTAGGCCAATGTTATAATGCTTTATTTTCAGCGAGTTTCTCTCATAATCCCTGAAAAAATAGACTACCAGTACTTCCTTACTTTTCAGTTATTAGATCAGTATCAAAGTCTGTCTATTTTTCATACTTTTCTAATCTAATATAATTTTGACCAAATTTAACGATCAAAAACTAAACTTGTCGATAAACCGACCTACCAGAAAAGGTCCCTTATTTTCTTGTCAATTTGAGTTTTACCATAAAATTTAAGTTTTAGACTTTGCCAGTTTAATAAATAAAGGGAAAAAAGAGAGTGAAGGTTTCAAGCATACTCGTATTCAAATCATTAATTAGTGTATGCGTCATTGCGGGGCATGTTATTTTTAATACGAAAATGCTTCTCGGCTCCATTTGGAGATGGTCCTACGTGAGAGCGGAGGTGGAACTGACTCCGAACAAAAATGCTCTTTTTAACAATGAATAATTGAAAATAATTATAGGAAATAAAAAAGCTAAATATAAGGAGATTTTTTGTTGTAGCTATGAAAATCAAATAGAATTACAGTCTTTAAATGTTAAATTTCTACTACATAAAAATTCTCATTTTTTTAATTTAATATGATTTTTACGTGTGAACTAAATGTTCAAAATTATTTTACATATGAGGATAAGTAATTTTTTTTTCATATTCAATTACAAAATTCTCCAAAAAATAAACACCAAATCATTTTTTCCCTAAGAATTACTTGTATAGGAACTTGATGTAACAAATAATCATCTTAACAATTCCTTATACCTCTAGTTGTTTTGCCAAATGAGGCCTAAAAGTAATCACAATTTATCACCAAGGTACAGTACCAAGCCACAACTAAAAGTCAAAAGAAGCGACACAAGTGTAATTATAGGGCACCCCAGCATGAAGGTGCGTGTGGGACCCCTTTCCAATAAAAAATCATGACCCCACTTTTAGATGGGCCCTACAATTTCCCGCGTAATCTAAAGGTGTAGTACTTCGAGTAGTAATTTTGAAGATAATGACACCTCTATATATATATATATGTATATATATATATATATATATATTTGAATCTGCCAATACATATATCCCATTCAAGAAAAAGAGTTTTATGTCCGTACAAAAGGATAATATTCGCCCGTGAAGTGAGGCTTTTTCTATTCCCTTTTGAGAATTGGAATCATCATCAAATTGCATGTTTTGTGTGCGTAGTAGTAGTAACCTCCAAAACTAGACCCTTTAAATTTCCCAAGTCTTAGAAAATCTAATAAGAATACCATAAAAAATATCTTATAAGAATAGTTGGCAATAAGCTACCATTTCTTTTTTCTTCTTTTTTTTCTCCTCTTCTTTTCATTTTCCAATTTTATTGATCAAATCTTCAAGTATAGAGCAAGGGACACCACTTCATCTATATATGGCCCCATTCATTTCGCTAATTCGAGTTTAGAATTCGAGTTTTGTTACAGTAAAAAGCTCTCACAAATAATCACATCTAACTTTTTTACTACAGTAAAAAACTCTCACATAAAATCACATCTCAACTCGAATTAAAAACTCGAATCAGCAAACAAAACGGGCCCTATGTATATTAATTCTAAATTATGCTTGAAAAGCATTTTTTTTGTTAAAAAAATAGTTTCTATTTCTTTAAAGAAAAAAAAAACATATTGAAAATATCTTTCTTCTTCGTGAAAATTCCGCAGCCTATTATTGTCATCTAAAACAAGCTTTAGATTTTTTTTTTTTTTTTTTGTAGGAAACCATAGCTTTAGGGCCTAATAAAAAAATGATTCTTTTCTTTGGGGCTCATCTTGATATATATTAGAATTAAAAACATGAAGAAAAGGTAGAAGATTAGAACCTCTAAATTGATTAGTACTTGTTGATTCCAAGATATCACATCTTTACCATCTCCCACTAACCCCCTAAAAAGAAAAAAAAGAAGAAGAAGAAAAAAGGGAAAAACTCACCTAGTTTTATAACTATAATTAGGTTGTAAAATATTACATTATAGAGAGAAAAGACAAAAATTTGAAACAAGGTCGGCATTTTATTTTTATTTTATTTTATTTATCTCAAAGCCTCAAATCCTCTGTCTTTCCTCACATGATTCTTCGACACACCTGCAAAACAACATCACATGTTTAACCTTCCATTGATGCAAATTTCGTAATAACCGAAAAACGAATAATTAATAACTGAATTTCCTAATAATTGGAATCGAACGGAAAATTCCAAAGGCTGCCCAAGTACTGTACTTGTGCCCTGCCAAGCTTTTACCACTAAATTTTAAAAAAACAATAAAAAATAAAAACGAAAAATATTTTTCATATTCTTTCAAAATATTTTCTTTTTTTTTTTTCAGAACATAATAGAAATAGAATGAAGATTCTTTGGCGCAAGGGAAAAAATTTACTAACAAATACAATTTTTAACCATCAAATTTCTCTAAATATTTTTAAAATACATGTTTTTACTAATTTTATATGAATATTCTTACGGTTTAAAATTGTATATGTAGGTATTTTTTATATTTTTGCAATTTTTTAATTAAAAAAATTAGAAATATTATATTTCTTAATTTTATGTGAATATACTGAAGTAATCTCACGGTTTAAAACTAAAACAATAAGCTTTTTTTTTCCTTGAAACATATTTTTTTCAAATTTATTTTCTTTTAAAAAAAACTTGAAACAGAAAATAGAAAATGAAGAAGAAAAGGCAAAGCAAAGTGAAGTCTATGTATAGTAGTCAGTTTCTGAGTCGTCTCTCCCAGACCGTTTCTGCAATTTTACCAGAAATAACAGAAACATATTAAATTCCAGAACTGTTTCAAAAACCTATAACATATATAACGTAAAACCCACGTCCCATTCAAAACCCCCATATGTTACAAACCATTACACACACATATATATACATCCACACACAAAGAAATGTATTCAGTCCGACGACCGTATCAGTCTAACAAAATAAAAAATGTTACACCTGTCAGATCGTATAAACGCCGCGGCCGGACTTAAAACTATACCTACATGCATATATATATATATGTGCGTGTGTGTGTGTGTGTGTGTAATGGACGAAATACGTACCTTTTGGTTTGCAATCTGGGGGATCTTCAAAGAGAGAGAGAGAAAGCTGTTTGTGAGCGACGACAATGTCAAAGAGAATAACGCCGGAGGCGGGGTCGTCAACGATGATGTCTTTGACCGGGAGCCACAAGAAGAGCTCCTCCTGGGTGAGCCCAACGACGCCGTTTAGGCTGCCGTAGCTGAGGTTGGCCCTCAAGACGGCGTCGTAGAAGACCCTGTTCTCGAACTTGGTGAGGCAAGGCCCGTCGAGGAAGACCTCCAGCTGGCCGTCGTCGGAGAGCGTGTAGGACTTGACGTCCTTCGGGAGGAGGCCGGCCGGCAAGCCCTTGGAGCGGAGGAGGTCGTGGATGGAGGTGGAGGAGGAGAGAAAGAGGTGGGGTTCTAGAGAGAGAAAGTAGAGGAGAGAGAGAGTCCAATATAGGAGAGAGGTCATCATGGTGGTGATGGTTTTTTGGGATGTTTGGAAATTTGGAATGAGGAAAAGGGGGAGAGATTGAGGAAGAAGAGGAGGGGGACTTTAAGGAGGTGATTTATGGAAAGTTGAAGGACTGTTTTCAGAAAAGGAAGGTGAGGGGGGGCAAGATGATGAAATTACTATTTTGCCCCTGGTTGGTGACTGTGGACTTTTGGGGTGTGTGGGTCGAGAAAGAGATTGATTAATGATATGGTGTCTCAAATTTTTTTTTTAAATAAAATATAAATTTTCATATATAGTCCTCGTTTACTTCGTAGATTCGAATTTTTAATTCGAGTTGAGATGTGACATTTTTTGAGAATTTTTCACTGTAACAGAAAAAGTTAGATGTGACATTTTCTGAGAGCTTTTTACTATAGAAACCTAAAACTGAAAACTCAAATCGGTGAAATGAACGAAGCCATAATCCCTTAATGAACCCTTGTTGAATATGTATTGGTGTTGTTTAGTGTTTACACAATTACGTACATTTTGGGTAATTATTTTGTATGGTACAACACAAATGTGTCACTATTAGTAGTGTTCAATGTATTTAATGTGTTAAAACTGTACATTACTTGTATAAATATCTTATAACAAAAATATCCTTTCATTTTTAGGCCATGTAGGTTTTTTTTTTTTTTTTTTCCTTTTTGAATTTTGATGCGATTTGACCGCAATACCTTATTGTTGAGATAATTGTAAAATTACTATTAGATTAAGAATGCAATCATATGCCGTATTTTTCTTTCTTTGTTTTTTCAAGAAGGGGGTGAAAATGGATTTAGAAAATACGTTTCTAAAGTACGTACATACACACACTGTCTTTAGTATGTTGCTTTGTGTGTTATTAAATTGCTTCCTAAGCTTTGGTATGAGTACGTTCTGTTTTAGGCCTTGGATTGTAAGTATGTGATTACTTCGTAGTAAAATTTGGTTCAAATACGTTTTTAATTTGTTCAGAAAGCTACTCGCTCCCACACTTATCAATCATCAGAAATATAATTTTTTAAAGACCCTACCAAGTACAAACCGATTAAATCTTGAAAATCAAAAAAATATCTTAAAATGAAGATGCTATCCAAAAACATTATTCTGTTGAAGCAAAACACACCTCACAACGATACCAAAGTTGTTATATATATATATATATATATGTATATATGTATATATGATTTGATACCAAGTTTGATGGTCCAAGCAAAGGAAGTCAGCTAAGCGAAGTTGTCTCCCCTTTCATTATAGAAATTGATACCAAAGAGTGCAAGTAATGAATTAGCTTTTCTTTTTCTTTTTCTTGTTTTTTTATTTTAGTAAATATGAGACGTTTTTGTTCATAAATATGTTATTAGAATTATTTTTAATTTATGTATATTTTTTATAAAAAAAAATATTATAATAAATTATAAATTATAATTTAAATTATGATTTAAATTCTCCAACTAACCATTAGACCGCTAAGTAATGAATTAGCATTGTAGCAGAGCAAAAGCTGTCACACTCATTTGCCATCCAAAAACGTAATAAGGGAGGAGAGTTCACTAACAAACATGTTTAGAGAGAGAAAATGGTATTTTAGAGAATTTACTTTCTCAATAACGGCGACCCAAAAATGGTATATACATGTAAGCAACGGCTGCATCTGCAGTCAAAAAGGTCTGAATTCCAGGAGGTCCCTCGCGCTACAGTCATTCATGGAAGTGAACGAAGGGCAAAATTGTAATTTCACACTGATACTGTTCAAGTGTGACTGTTTTTTATTTTTTTTAGCGTGAAAAAGTGTGAATGACAATATTAAAATATAAGGAGACGTTTGGTTCATAAATTAGAACTATATTATTAGAATTATTTTTAATTTATATATATTTTTTATGAGAAAAAATATTATAATAAATTATAAATTATAATTCGAATCAAGAGACGAATCCTCAACTAAACAACCTATAAACAACCTATAAGCTAGATTCGGCCTAGCTAGAATCCAAAGGAAATTACATTAGTTCTAGACTTTCTTTATGACGAAAAAGGACATGAAAGATCCTTTTCTTTTTCTTTTTACCACTGAAGAGTGAAAGAGCACTGAGCTTAAGCAGAACTGGCAACTGGACACACACAAAAGTTTCTTAAAGTGTAATGAGTAGGTTTTACCCATGAGGACCTTGGTGGGCCCCCCCAGCAAAATACTGTGGGCCATCCCATGACTGCCACTTGGCAGTTCCCAACTTGTACAAATATGGCGGTTTTTTAGTGCTAGACCAATAGAATGCCATGGGCCAGCTTGGACGGGGAATGCAGGTTGCCAGTCAGAAACGTACACGTGTCATTACGTGCAGGCTGTGGGTCCCCACACGTGACATGTACCTGACCTATGCATTGCTAGGTCGTGGGCACTCATAACGTGACAAAAGCGAGCGCTCAAAGGAAAATCTGTGTGCTTGTTATACAGTTAAAGATATCAATCTCTTTCCTTAAAGCCTTCCCGGCTTCAAACTTTGTTCATGAATTGAAAGGTTAACGGTTGGACAAATAGAAGAACTAAAGAAAAATAAAGGTGTTAGTTTGTGACCTAATTGTCTGAGTTTTTAAATGGACACCTAACCCGGTTTAACAGTTTGGAGACCGAATGAGGAAAAAAACCTTTCTACTTGTTCTTTCGCATAATCTTTTGAAGCAAGAGCTTAAAAATAATTTGAAAAGAAAAGTCATGAAAAGCAATCCATTTGATCATGAAGAAAGGAGAACACCAACATATTGTATATTTTGTTTAACTAAATTACTACTTTGGTATTGAGATGGTACGCCAAGAGAAGGGTCACAAAATTGGCTCAAAATGTCTAGCCTGCTAAAGTGTCTATCACCCAGAGGCGGAGCCACATATAGACAAGGATAGGCAGCCGTCCTACCTAATCATCGGTGGTTTTGTTCATGTTGTTAGGGTTGCTTCTTTGTTTTGTGGTTGTTATTTATGTAAAATAAAGACGATGGTTTGGCCATTTAGGTGTTGTGTTTTAATTGTAATTTTTTATTACTATGTAATAATAAATGTGGTCTTCTCATACTCTGATTTTATTTGCGTCTCCAACTCACAAGAGTTTGTTCTTTGTGGTAATGCGGTGATGACCTTTGTATTATGAGTCTTCTGGTCTCGATTGTTTAGAGTTCTCTATCAATTGTAGATGTATTGTTAAAAGAGTCATTTGTAAGCTCGATTATTGGTGTGCCCTTTTGGTTTTCTATGATCTCTTGGACTTGATGCATGTTCTACCCCCTTGTATCTTTTTTTTATATTTACTAATTGATCTAATCTGTGATCAGGTAAATTTTTATATATTTTGAGGCCAGTCAATCAATATTATGTGTATCTTCTTGATTTGGAATACAATTCTCTAAAAAAAAATATTGAAAACAACTTTTTGTTAAAAAGAGATATTTATAACTTTAGGAAGCAATGCTAAATATGTCCAACATACCTTTGAAAAATCATTTATTTATTATTTGTTTTGGAAAAAGGTTACACCTACTAACAATATTATTTTGTAACGAATGCGAATAATACAAAATTTTCTTTTCAATAAGTTATAGCTGAAACTAGCCATATGGGTGAAAGGCTCGAAGAGAAACCTGAAAAAGAGACTCATAGAGCACGGGTCTCAAAGAAACACATAATACAATCTGTGCTAATCATTATTAGGACTTTAAATATTCTATCTGAGATGTCTAATGCTCTTTTTAACACATGCCAAACTCCGATTTGGCTCACCTTTTCTTCTCTTTCACTATAATTTTATTTTTTTTATACAATAAACCATTATTATGTACTTGCCATATAGCTAGATATACATATTTTGCTATACTTTATCACGAGTATTACTTCAAGAAGAAAATAGTTACTTTTTGTGTATATCTCATTTTCTCCAATTTATTCATGAAATTATAATTACATGGAACGATAGAGCTGGTTATATATACCTTTATCGTAGACAAAGGTTACTGTATCATAATATGGCCGCCGACATTTGTTTAGTTACATTTTTGAGTTATAGTGATTTGAGTATAGATTTTGAGTTGAATTTGAGTTATAATTTGAGTTGAATATGTAATTTGAATTTGTGTTTGGAGGTGCAAATTTAAGTTAATTTTTGAATTGAGAATTTGATTTGAGTATGTGTTTGGTACACCTAAACTTGAGTTGTGAATAGTTAAAAATGAATGAGAGGTGTTAGTGCATTTTGTGTTGACTTATTTTTGGCAAATTAGTTGTAAGATTTGCTGGCATTGTAAATTAGTAGACCTCTTAAGGAAAGTCTTGTTGTCATGTTTATGGGCTGCAAATCAAAAGATTTGATTGCTGAAAATGAAGAGTGGACTTTTGGGGGGAATTGATTGCTTGTAATCTGCAAGCTGGAGCTTGGTTCTATGTGTGGAATAAGGGCTGTACGGTGGCTGATTTTGTGCATTCTGTGGGGTGAGTATTTTGGGGTGATAGTGTGATGCACGTGGACGGTTTATTTGAGAAAAATAGAACCTGCAGAAAAGGAAAAGATGGCAGAACATATGTGTGGTTTTGGCTTCTGGAAAATAGAGAGAGAGTGCTGAAAATAGGAAATATTCTGCAACAAAAGGCTGCTTTGATGCTCGTTGAGTGAAAAAAACAAAAAGTGGTTCTTCGGGAGAAGAACGTATTGCTTATGGGAGAAAGTTTTCAAAGACGAGTGGTGCTCGTTGGACAAGACCACTAAGAAGATTCTCCACAGTGGCGACAACATCAAGGAGAGAGTCTTTGAGTGTGTAAGACCGATTGGTGTTTGTAATCTCTTTATCTTAGTAGATTGTTCACTGTCTGGGCGTGGCCCCGCAGAGTAGGTGTGCGCACCGAACTGCGATATCATTTTTGGTGTTCTTTAGTTTTCCCCTGCTTTACTTTCTGTTTCTGCACGTTTTTAATTCTCTGTCGTGTTTTTGCTGGTTTAATTTCAACGTGTCTGTCATCAGTGCTACAACTAGTATTCAACACTGTTTGTGACACCGACTGAAAAACAAACCTAACAGGAGGTAATTATTTTTGTTTAGAATTTATTATTAAAATAAGGGAAAGTAATTTTTGCCAACAATTGCGGCTGAACTTGAACGTGAATCAAGGGGTTGGGGCTGCACTCAAGAATTGCTGCTTTTCTGAAGTATAAACTTGAGTCTTCACTCGAGTCTGCACTCAAGATTTGGCCTAAGTTCTCTATTTGAGTAGCCTTTTTTCAAGGTTTTAGGGGCAAACGAACAGCCCCTTAATTTTGAAAAAAAGTTAAAACTTTATGCTGCGTAAATATGCGGATTCCTTACAAAGCTTATGTAATGCAAACCCTACAGTAGTTGTCCAATTATTTCTTCAACACTAATTAATAAACTTTTGTGTTCCTAGCTAGCTGGTGAGGATATTAAAAGGTGTTTAGGAGCACGTTCCTATGTATTCTATCCCTAGCAGAATAGAGTGAATTCAGACAATAAGACCTTCAACGAATATTTTTTATAAGCGTCTTGGGAGTCTCTTTGGTAATTTCTTGGAAGGATGTGCAAAACCGGTTGTGCCCTTTCCATCTGCTTCAATGTCTCACTTGTCTTCTCTGAATAAGCATGCAGTTTTTTTTACCACCTTTTCTATGAAGTTTCATTGAATTTCTTCAAGGTTTCCTTCGATTTCTCCAACCTTTCTAGCCATTTCTACGCCCCCCCGATGGGGTATGAGTTTCGTGACAAATGAGTTCTTAAACAGTGGCTAGAAGGTGCTTTTTGATAGTTTTAAGTTACACCCCGGACATGAATTTGTAAGATTCGTTCTTTCTTCAGATGAAAACTTGGCATTAAACACCCTTTTGTTAGTTCTTGGACGTTAAATACCACACGGCACACTCCATTGGGGGTGTAATTCGGCCGGGTAGGGTCGGGTTGAGCCGACCCGCTCAGTGCGGGTTGACAAAATTTTGGGCTGCAACACTCTCTTAAGCCCACAAACCCGTAACCTATCGGGTGACCTCGGGTAGGCTCGGGTTACTCGAGTTGGTGAAAATCAATTTTAATCTATGACTTCATACCTCTTTTAACAGACCAAAAGTATAAAATCCATAAACAGTCTATAAGCATTAACATAATATCAAACATACTTCTTAATAGTCAATAAAGTCCAGAAATAAAATTAACAATACATCAAATAAACAGTCCATATAGAGATAGTCCAGCAAAATAGATTTAAGGATTTAGGGTTACACACCTAAATCGGGTTGGGTCGGGGCAAAGCGGGTTCAAAATGCCCGCCCCACCCCCCAACCCGCACAGTGCAGGTTGGGACTATTTGAATCTGAATTTTTAATAATAAAAAAATCCTATGCTTTCGGGTCAAGTCGGGCAGGTTATTTCAGTTCGGACTCATTTCTTACACCCCTACACTCCATGGCTATTTATTGGGTCATTAAGGTTGAAAATACTTCCTTATATATCTATATATAACCCATCATTCTTTCAACCAAAATAGGAGCGTTTATAATAGGGGGAAGGAGACAAATACTTTTTAGAATATGGGTCTTAGATTTTTACCTTTTAAACTTGATTAATACCTTTTAATCAAAAAACTAAATTCGTCAAAAAGATATTAATTAAGAATAAAAGATAAAAATCTTAAAGTAATGCATTCAAAGGATGAATACACCAATTCTCTCTTTACAATAAGAAGAGTTATCCTCTTGTGTGCCATTAGACTCAAAGGTCAAGTTCACAATCCCCACCATATATATGCTATTAGCCTCCTCCAATAGCAACCTTTAACAAGCCACGGATGATGCGCCCATAACAATTTCGTTTTTGCGTCATCATCCTTGGACAAATAGCAATCTTCATACAATCCAATTCTGCACCAAAGTGGCTACCGTAAGTGGTAAAAATACAAAAGCCATAATATGAAATAAAATTTCGTTGCTCATGTGTTGCGAGGTGTTTGATTCTTTGTCGCAGTGAGGGGCGGCCTTGAGCGGTCCAGAAGGATAAAATTAGGGTAAGGGTCTAGGTATGGAGGTAGAGGGTCGAAATTAACCTAAGTTCATAACTTTTCCCAACTAAAACTAGTCACGTGACCAAAATGACATATTTGAGGTTCAAAAATCAATAGAGGATGATTAATTGCCACTAGGGGTGACAATTCGTGTCACGTGTCGTGTTCATCTCGTGTTTTAATTGTTTCTTTCTAAATTTACAGTCAACCCGAACACGATCCGTGACATGAAATTTTTTAAAACCACAACACGAATATGACACGACCACTTTACGGGTTGACACGACACGACACGAAAATGATCCGTGACACAAAATTGACACGTGAACCTGAAATTGACACATGAACCCGAAATTGACATGAAAATTATATACTTTTATTTATTTTTTACATATTAGAAATAACTTAAAATTCATAACACACTATAATACAATAACATCCATTGAAATTAAACAAATAATAGTATAAGATTTTTGAGTATAGCTATCATGATATTTGCCACATTTTCATGCTTTGGGTGAAATGAATCTTACAAATGCAAGTTTAGGGCAATTTGAAGTTCGAAGTAAAAAATCGAGGACAATTTTGAAATCTCGTGATACCTTCTTCAGTGGTATTTTAGAAATAAGAAGATTAATCATGTTCTTTTGTCTAAAAAATTCAAAAAAAGATAACTCAAATTTCAACTTTATTTAAGTTCACGTTCTTTTAAGTTTCAACTTTATTCAATTTTACTCAACTTTATTCAAGTTTTAACTTCAACTCAAGTTATAACTCAAATTCAACTCAAAAACTACACTCAAGTTATACTCCAAAAGAACAACCCTATTTATAACTCACGTCTCATGTAGTTTCACGCTTTAATAAAGTTTAACCTCTATTCTGGCAACTACATCCACACTATTGACATTTGAACTTTTGGTTTCCATTATACTATCTCGATTTATTGACAAAGAAAGAAATTTGTGAAGAATATTTTAAATTGCCAAACCACTCTAAGCTTTTTTCCGAAATTCTAAACATGAATATTTAGGGCTCTCTTATCCCATAATCCTGGACACACACCTAGCGTGAAACTGTCACTAAACACAAGCAAAATAATTCTTTGATGTTCTTTTCCTCCATTCTTATTGGTAATGTATGTGAAGTCAATGTCGGCTACCTCAAGCAAAAATGATGTCCTTGTCGCTCGGAATGGTGCAAGGAATTATCTCCCCGAAGATGTGAGGCAAAATTTGCGTGAGAGAGCAATTTTACGCCCCATTCATTTCACCAATTCGAATTTATAATTCGAGTTTTGTTACAGTAAAAAGCTCTCAGAAACAGTCACATCTAACTCTTTTGTTACAGTAAAAAACTCTCACATAAAGTCACATCTCAACTCGAATTAAAAATTCAAATCAGCGAACGTCTAAACTGGCCCTAGTTGGCACGAACCTGGGCCAGCATGAGGGAGATCCCCTTGCTCGTTGAAAGCCTTGTTGTTGGTCTATACGCGGGAGCTCGCCCCTTGGTGCCAATCTCGAGCTAAATTTGCACAAGGGAGATCACGTTGTAGGGGCGAGATTCCTACTGTGGTAGTTCGCCTTGATTCCAATAACACATGAAGCGCGCGCAACCTAATTTCATGAGGTAGCACCACCTGAGGCAGTGCTAAAGCACTAGCTTGATCCATGTTGATTTCGCTTTTTTGACAATATGCTCCTGGATGGTTGTTGGTTCCAATGTTTGAGTTATTTTTGTTATGAACTTGGTCATTGAAACACGACATTTTAATAACTTGAGGCGAAATCTTATTTTCTAGCATAAATTCAACACAAAATTCGTGAAGAAGTGTAGCATTGAAATAAGATATTCAAATGTGACTTTGAAAAATTTCTCAATATAGGAATAATAATAATAATAAACAAACATAAGTTGGAATAAAAGGAGATTGGCAATATAATGAAGGACAAGATCATTAGTTACAAAGAGACATGAATCAGAATTCAAATACATTCAATAAATCGAAAAAATTCCCATTGTCTCAAAATTTGATGGTCTTTTGACTCTTCATCATGTGGTTGTTATATCAGAGACTTTCTGTGGGTCCAATCCATCTGATGATTCAATGGCCGTCTCTAAGAGTTCAAAGCAAGTTGGAAACAATTAACTAATGTAGTAAGTGCTTAAAAAACATACCATTAAAAGCTTCTATAGCTTAACAGTAGAGCGTAAATCTTATTATTCTCCATTAAAAGTCCTAATTTGAGAATAAATTTTTGTCCCCATCTCCGTTTTTATCTCCACTTATTATTCTCTATCTCCACGCTTTTCGAGACGGGTTCTAGCGGGCCCCATCTCCATGGGGAAAAACTGCGATATCTAAATAGTAGAATTTATTTAATTGAAAACTCAAAATATATATGGCAATAAAAATGAAATATTTTACTGTATATGTTACAGGGATAATAAAATTCGACTGAACTATATATAGTCACCACCATCGGTTGGTACTTCTGGGTTCTTAGTAAGCCATCTAATTTGCTTCGATAGTGAAAAAATGAAACTTCACTTTCAGATCCCTAGTGGTAATTAATTCCTCACAAGATCACCGAGAAAACAAATGTATGGGGCAAAATCGATCCTTTGAATTGCACGACTACGAGGAATAATTGGTCTGTTTTAACATGCTGCAATAACTCAACCCTGAAAAAGGTAGTAAAAAAGGGATGTCGATTGAAGGCAGAGGAAGAGTATTCATGAAGAAAACATCAATTATGTAGTTCCATCATTTTTCATGTTGGGGTAATCTTCAGCATTTTGGTGGTTCGTGGTCTGAGAGTTGTCTGTGCCTATGAGATATTTTGTGGTACGGAGTAAAACGACCAAAAGAAAAGTTGTAGGACTCTCTGTAAGAAATGTAGACCCCATCCATTTCACAATATTTTCTCTTTCAAAAATTTGAATTCAAGTTTAAAGAGCTCGTTTGGTTGGAGAATTCGTTCTCTGATTTGAATTATAGTTCATAATTCGTTACAGTATTTTTTCTCACAAAAAATACACGTAAATAAAAAATAGTCTTAATCTCATGGTTCGAATCCATAAACCAAACGGACTCTAAGTTTTTCACTCGAACCCGCAAAAAAAATGGGGCTACAATGAGTCCCACAAAGTTGGCTCCCAACAGCCAGCTCTGTGCAAAGCCAAATAAAATTGCTCAAAAGAAAAATCCGGAGACGTTTAGTTCATAAATTAGAATCATATGATTACAACCATTTTTTATTTACGTGTATTTTTTATGAGAGAAAATACTGTAGCGAACTATGAACTATGATTCAAATAATGATTTAAATCCTCCAACCAAGCTGAATATGCAACTACATTATCAAAGACTAGTCAAGGATTGAGGTGAGGGGTTTAATGGCAAACTATGCGGCAATGTAACAAAGCGTATGATTTGTTCAACCATTTATCTTTGTAATTTAGGGAGTAAAAGATAGGGAAGAACCCAGAAAATAAATCAAGCAAACAAAACGCTAACATTATATTTGATCTAACAAAAGTTATATCCCAATTCTGGTGCAAATCTTTGATCAATTATACATTTCTCAACCAACAAGGTTTCTAAAACAAGCCCAATACTGCACTACTTCTCTCCCAAGTTGAACACCAGGCTGAACAAAAATCTGTCAACAAATGTGACTACCAATGGTTGAGCGCTGCTCTTGAAACTACAATAGTGCATGATATGTCTGTATTTAGATCCACGCTTCAATTAACTGCAAATGTAAAAGAACGAGTTAAGAGTTGAGCTCAATTACAGAACATGTAAAGGCAGTTGGATGGCATTTTGAGTACCCCATCAAGAATCAAGAGGCTGATTCAGACTGAGCTGCTCCTTGTCTTGGCCTTCGTTGCTCGGGAGGAGGGCCATCTCGTCGTCTTTCATATCTTCTGCTCTCGTATTTTGGTTCTCTTCGCTTCTTGGGTTGATAAACAGGGTAGTTCCCAGGAATTATCTCTCCATTAATATATTTATCCCCTATAAACCCCAATAACAAAATTTGAGCAAACTAATAGACCATTTACTTAATCTGTAAATTCACATCTTGCAGGTGTTTCGGCCTTAGCTTAAAGAAAAACCCACCTCCGTAATCCTTGTTCTTAACATCTATATACGAATCTGGCAACACCCAAAGAACCCCGGGCAGTCCTACATCAAGAAGAACAACGATTAACTTCACGAGTAATTATTAAGGATTTATTATATATGTACTAGACTGTGAAACGTACCTTTAAACTTTTCAGATGTTTCTTCCGATACAGTACATTGGAACCCAGTGTAGGTGGTGGTGCTAAAAGCATACATGTTCTTCTTTGCTTCTTCCATGCTGTTGACAAATAAAAACACATGAGATGTACAAAACGTGCCATTAAGTTAGTGTACTCGGCACTCGGCAGTGGAAAAAAATAGTTAAAAAATAAAGATGTTAGAGTCAAGGAAATAAAGATAACATTCAAAAAGAAAACAGCAAAATAACAGAATTAGTACCCCAAAAAGGCTTGAGCAGAAATCAGAATATGTTAACTTCCACGACTACTACTGTAGCAAGGGTCGAGTATTCTTTTTTTTTTTTTTTAATACCCAGAAATCCCTCAAACCCACGTTGTGGACCCGAGTTAGGAACTGGAGCCTTCCACCAAGCCCTACAATCTTTAAAAGGCAGGAAACTATGACTTCAGTCATGTAGGTGCCTATGAGGTGGTTCGAACCCCAGACTTTGTGGCAGCAAACCAAAGACCTAAGTAACTATTCCAACCAACACCTCATGGGTGTAAGGGTCGAGTATTCTTACTCTATACCTTCTTCAAAAATAATTCATTAGAATATGAAATATTCATCACATATTTTGCTCTGGACTACATAAGATGCACATGCCCTATTAGATCATTTCAGCGGATAATGTAACATTGGATTGAACACCAACTTATATTATAGTGATGTTAACACATCCCACACATCATCAACTTAAACGAGCTTACTTTCATCTACTCCCATTACCATATCGCTAGTTCTCTATCAATAAGCCATTGCTGAGAACTCTGCTACTAAGTTTGTTACTTACAACGAGAACAGTCCAATAGACAACTTGATTGCTTCACGTAAATGCTCAAAACTGAAAATGGAGATAATGCAAATGAAACGGACACAAACTATAAATTCCTCTTTTTAGCCACTTCCTCAGAAAACTCTCACTAAAAAAGTTGCAAGCTTCCGAAATAAAGAGAAGATATTGCACTATGCTAAATAACAGAACATAACGAAAAAATTATCATGCTTCAACCCAATAAAACCATCAAAAGTAGAGCTTCCAAGAATAACATCATTTGACAAATTCTTTAAAAAAAGCCGCATTCTACTTTAAATTACCAAATATTGCCGTAATTTAAATTAAATACAATCGCCAACCTTCTATTTCTAGGAATAGATTGTCAATCTCTTAGAATTCCATACTATTACCTACAAATAACATTAGCCAAAGCAATGTCTAAAAGGATAGTCAAGCATTTCACTTGAAATAAACGGCCTCTATTTTCATTCATACAAATAGTTATCTCCTACATATATATGTATTTATGCATATATCCCCTTATACACTTCAACACATAATGAAAATGGATTAAAATTCTTCCAAAGTTTGTTCCTTTTTCTTTTCCCAGTAACCATTTCGCAAAGAAAACAAACAAAGACAACAAACATTCATTCCAATAAAGAAACAAAAACCAATAATCCAAAATTTGAAGCAATTGAGTAACTTAAACACTTCAACACATATGAAAACGATTCAAAATTCTTCCAAAATCTTTTCTTTTTCTTTTTCCCTTTTCCCAGTAATCATTTTCCACACAAACAACAAACAAAACCAAAAACATTTCTTCTCCTCTAATAAAAGAAAAGTACCTTCCAAGAACAGTAGAGAGAGTGTTGAGGTAAGTCTCGATCATCTGCTCGCGAGTGGGCGCGGGGTCCTTGGGGAACTCCATGACGATGAGCCAGTGGTTGTAGTCACAGCCCGGTAACATTATCGTCTCCCTCTGCTCATTGCTGCTGCTCCTCTTGGCCGAGTACTCGCCGTCGGTCGCCGCCGCCGCCCTGACGGAGAGCCTCTGAAGAGCCGAGCGAGACGAAGCACGATTGGGGACAGAGACGAAAGGGTGAGAGTAGAGGAGAGGCGAGAGAGAGGGCCGTGAAGATAATATTAGGTATTTAGGAGCGAGAGAGAGGTTGGCAGCCATTGCCATGTTAGAGAGAGAAAGAGGAGAGAGAGAGAGAGGGAAGTGGGATTTTGCAGTCTGCCGAGAGATAAGGAGAACGATGATATTTTTGTTGTATGAAGAAGATGAAGAAGTAAACGCGATATTTATGCTTGGGCTTTGGGGTTAGTGGCCCAATTGACCATGATTTTCCTTATGGTCAATTTCCAAAAATGTCAACAATAAATAACCCTAGTGTATTTATGCCGTTCAATTTATCTTATTCACTAATAACCTATAAGTTAACTTTCGTAGGTTATCACTTCGTATTTTATAAGTTATCTTTTATAACTTATAAGTTATTATTTCGTATCTTGTAGATTATTTTTTATAATGATATTAAAATTTTATGTAGTGACATAAATAATAAAGTTAAAAAAAAAACATGATCAAACTTTAAATTTTATCTTTCATTTATAAAAAGGACAAAAAAATCAGAAATACTACTCAAGCTCGTAAAAATATTATTTATGTTATTACATTTAAAAATAAATAATTACTATTCAATTAATAAAGATAAAACAAAAAATTACAATAATACTTAAAATGACATAAACAATACATAAGCACAAAATCACGACAAACTATATACTTTTCTCTTATATAAAAAATAGATTAGCATATTATGTGTGTGTATATATGTATATATTTAATTTTCACTTTCCTTAATCTACTATGTAATGTATTTTTACCAATTTTGTATTTATAAAATTAGACGACAGGTTATAAGAGTGAAATTAAAATGTATTAGGTCTTGTTTGGTTCGTCGTTTAGATTGTATGATTTAGTTTAAATTATGGTGATTTGAAATATGATTCGAGCCGGCATTTAAATATGTAAATAAATTTTAATTTGAATTGGAATAAAATTCGAATTGTATTTAGATAAAGTGTTAAAACTTGTTATTAGAGTTTTGTGCCAAATCTTATAGAACTTCATTGTCATATGACATTTAAAAATATGCAATATCAATGAGAATTTGTTCCTCTTTATTATGAACACATTGAAAAAAAAAAATCATCAATCAGAATTGAAACGAAAAAATCATCCTATATTATGACGTGGGTTTCGGTGGGTGCTCGTACTCATGATGCGTGCATTTTCAGTCTTGTGCTCTGGGATTATCAATGGCTATTTTACTTCACCATATTGCTACCTTTTTTATCTCCTCATATATGGAAACCGTGTCAATATCATTATCAAAAGTGCAGTGTTTTTATTTTTATTTTAATGAAAAAAAAAGCTATGTTGAGTTCCTCGTTTCAGTGGTTATTTTTTTTATTGTGTAATAATTAAAGTTGTTGTCTCACCCTTCTGTTGTAATAATAAGTCTAGTCCCTTAAATTTGATCTTATATAGCATTATGGGTGAAACTAATGTTCAGCGTTTTTTAATTTTGATTGATTGGTTTTATTCATTAACTGTAGTGATTTTATTAAATGAGTTTTGATGGCGCTTAATTTTAAAGGAGAAAAATGTGTATTTCCCTTTGAAAAGAGAAAGGAAAATGCGATCTCTTTCCTTTTTCCACTTAAAGATTCCACTTCAGGTTTTATATTAATAATTAGAGATTGGTTTCCTAATAAATAATATATTTAATGAATATTAATTTTGTCGTTCAAAAAATAATTCGTTAGTTGTTTAAATTTTTAGTGAAAATTAAAGAATATTTAGGGGTTGTTCTTTTACATTTTTGAGTTATGATGACTTGAGTGATGATTTTGAGTTAAATTTGAGTTATAACTTGAGTTGAAGTTGTAACTTAAGTTTGTGTTTGGATGTGCACATTTGAGTTATGATTTAAATTGAGAATCTTTTTGAGTTTGTGTTTGGGTGAGTCAAAACTTAAATTTATATTTAGATAGTATTTTAATAAAAATTCAATGGTGATAAAAAATTTTAATAGAATATATAGGTGAGGTTTTATTCGTCTTTTCGTTGTGAATGCATAGAAAAAAAAATCATCTCAATCAGAATTAAAACGAAAAAGTTATGACATTTCTAAGAATAGAAAAAAATATTGTTCATTAACTTGAGTTCGAGTTTATGAACTCGAGTTTAGCCCTAAACTCGAGTTCAAACTCAAATTTTATAAAAAAACATAAACTTAAATAAAATTATAACTTGAGTTTAAATTTTTTTTTTAAGTTTCGTTGTAAAATAACAACCCCTTAGCATTTTATTACATATTATAAATATACTAAAAGGTAAGGGAGGGCTACTGTTCATTCATACTGGAAATGTGTAGTTTGTACAGTGTTAGGACATTTTTGCCCTTTCCCCCTCTCTTCCGTTTCTACGTAGGGACTTTTTGGTCTTTTTACTTTTTTTGGTTACTGAGCTGTTTTAGCCCTTTTGCCGTTAGTGTTAGGACATTTTTGCCCTTTTCCCCTCTCTTCCGTTTCTACGTAGGGACTTTTTGGTCTTTTTCTTTTTTTTTTTTTTGGGTTACTGAGCTGTTTTAGCCCTTTTGCCGTTATTACTTGATTCAAAAGTTGTTTATACAAACATTAGCTTCTTCTTTCCATTGCTGACTTCTGGTTTTCCCATCCCCTTTTTACACTCTGCAGATGCGTCATTTTTACTTAATTTGAATTCTTCCTATCTCTACCTTCAGTATTTGAACGGATATTTACTTATCTATATAATATATTTCTTTTTGCTTTCTTTTTTTCTCCACTATGCTTTTAGCTTCAATATTGTATTAGAAGTTTTTACAGAAATTAAAGGATATTGGGCTTAACTCAACCTAACAAAATCGGTTTGTTAGGGGAGGATTGCCCTCACCTTATTAAGTGGATCATGCCAATATCTCCAGTTAATGTGGGATTCTAATATGCCCTCTCACGCACAGCGTGGACCATGCCAAACCGCTGCGAATAAGTCGATATTAGGAGACCCAACATTACAAAATTAGACCTGCTCTGATACCATTTTACAGAAATTAAAGGATATTGGACATAACTCAACCTAACAAAACCGACTTGTTAGGGAATAATTACTCTCACCTTATTAAGTAGATCATGTAAATATTTTTGTGGGATTATAATAGAAGTTTACAGTAAAATTTATTTACATATGTAATATATTCCTTTTTGTCCCTCTTTTTCTTTCCTTTTACTTTTTTAAGTTTCAAGCGTTGTGTTAGAAATTTGCAGTGCTCATTAAGCATAAGGTCACTGTAGATGGTATAATGCAATCACGGTGTTGTTCTTTTCTTGCTTTTCTTTATGTTTCTAAACAGAATGTTTTTCGTCCTCCTTAATGCAAGTGCAGTCCTAGCTTCTATTCTCTCTTCGATCTTCTTATGTTCTTGCATTTCTTCGACTCTTCTTTTTTCCTTTTTTTGTTTTTCATCTGATTCTATTCTTTTAGTTGGTCTCTGTTTTGTCATTGTTTTGTATATATAAAATGAAATTCAAGCTTTTTCCTTCTTCTTTTAATTCATCTGATAGTCTTAAAAAAAAATCTATATTTTACTCCGGTCATTCATTTTTTGTGACATATAATTTATAATTTGTGTGATGGATATAGTAACTTATTAATTTCTGTGTTTTTGTGCAGTTGTCTTTAATAGGCAGCCACAAAAATACTGTAATATATATAAGTTTACTAATTCATTGCACATTACTAAAAATGTTGAATATCTTAGCCATAACTACTACATAAAAATATTATGATATCTATGTTTTATTAGGCTTTTTGGCTTTTACACTTGGTTTTTGATTTGTTCCTGTCTTATAGTTATAATAAACTTATTATATGTTTAGATATGTATTATATGTTATGTTACCTCCCTCATGTTAGTATTTTCTCCTCCTATATCAATTCATCAAATACTTTGTCCCAAATTCTATTATTCACACTCATCTCTCTTTTTCTGTTTTTTCCATGCCTCTCTTAGGTAAATGGTTTTCAATTCCTTTTAAGTATAGAATTTAGGGCCCGTTTAGTTCGTCAATTCGAGTTTTTAATTCAAGTTGATATGAGATTTTATGTGAGAACTTTTTACTATAGCAAGAAAGTTAGATGTGATTGTTTCTAAGAGTTTTAGGCCTCGTTCACTTCGCAAATTCGAGTTTTTAATTCGAGCTGAGATGTGACATTTTCTGAGAATTTTTCACTGTAGCAGAAAAAGTTAGATGTGACATTTTCTGAGAGTTTTTTACTGTAGAAATCTAAAACTGAAAACTCGAATCGGTGAAATGAACAAGGCACTATAGTAAAACTCGAATTTAAACTTGAATCGATGAAATAAACGGGCTATTCTCTTAATTTTTTCCATCTCCACTTCTCCTTCGATTTAATTCCTTTGGTCACAATTGCACAAATAAAGCTATAGACATTTTTTTTTCCTCCGCCTTCATCCACTCAGTAGTTTTTTAACGACTTTGCATTTTCTTCTGCACATTGCTTCTGTCTTTCTCTGCTAAATAGATATACTTCGCTTTTTTAATATTCATGATCCCATTATATACTTTTCCATTGTTTTTTCTATTCGTTGATTTGTTGTTATTCTTCGTATACTGCCATAAATCCAATTCTAAACATCGTTTTGGCTCTCATTCTCCTACTTCTAAATTCTAGACATCATTTTATCCCTCTTTCTCTTACTCTCCCCACCTCTTTCATCTAATATATAAATGAATTTATTAGTCACATGTTACTATGAATATCCAATGTCTGAGCCACAAATATTATACAAAAATAGTGCTATCCCTGTATTTTATTAATCCCATCACTTATTCATTGTTGTTTTCCTCATTCTTTTGCTTGCTTATTGACTAACATTTTACTATGTTTTCTATCATTCTTTTTGCTACTCTATAAATCCTGTACAGTCACATTTTATCATACAGAGTCCTTGACCCATTTGCCCCTACATGAAGGAAAAAGCTCAAGACACCAAGATAGAAAAATGTTTTTTTTATGTACTTTTTATTAACAAACATATCCATCATTATTATCTTATTAATCTATTTGGTCTATGCTAATGCTTAACACTGTAAATTTACAATTTACATTATTATAGCTATTCATGTTATTCCAAAAATATGTAGATGCAGATATGAACTCATTTCCTTACATAGTATTTCTTCATGTTTTTAATTAATGTGTTATTCTTATTTCATTGATTTATTTTAGACAATCTTATACTTAACATTATAAAATTTGAATTTCCACTTCGTATATATTTTTAGATTATTTAATTTGCAATAAATTACAGTTATAATTATGCAATTCAATAAAACTATCTTTACAACATTAATTGATTAAGCATTTAATACCAATCTTGCCTCGTTCGTTTCGTTGATTCAAGTTTAGAATTCGAGTTGAGATCTGATTTTATATGAGAGCTTTTTACTGTAGTAAAAAAGTTAGATGTGACTGTTTATGAGAGCTTAAACTGTAGCAAAACTCGAATTTTAAATTCGAATCAGCGAAACGAACGATGTCTTAATATGACTTAGTTAACTATAGGAAAAATAATTAACTAAATTTGTTTCTTTTCTTTGTAACTTAATAGTTCCATATTTTACAAAGATATGGAGAAGAAAAGAATTCAAACAAAAAAAAAATCATCGCGATTGGGTCGATGTATGCGTCGTAGCATCCCCCAATTCAATCAAGATTTTAGAAACATAAAATTAAATTACTGAGACGTCATTAAGACAGTCATCTCGGTTCAAATATGACACAATGCTGGGCCATATCCAATCTCAAGAAGAAATTCCTCAGTCATCACTTCCCTCAACATCTAGAAATCACAATGAAAGAAGTAATTTTATTATCTATCTCAATTATTGCATTCCAACTATGCTAAAATCTTTATATAACAACAATATTAACCCTTTATATACTATCACTCTTATCATTTTTACTTTTCCTTCACAGTTCCTACCAACATGTACATCAACCTCGACGATTGCTCATGTACTTGTTGCCATTGTGGCGCTTTGTTTTGGTTTAAGGAGCAAATAAAAAACAATAGTCCTCTTAAATTTAATCTTTGCTGCAAAAAAAGGAAAAATTATTTTACCTCTGATTGAAAAAACACCTCCTATATTTGATAAGTTACTTGAATATCATAGAGGACTAACAAGTACACATTTTTGAAAAAAATATTTGCACATATAATTCCATGTTTGCATTTACATCATTTGGAGCTAATATAGAAACATATGTAAAAAACTCAAATGGTCCATATATTTTTAAAAATAAGTGAACAAATACATCATCTTATGGGATCTCTACTACCAATTGATAACAACCTAGTAAAATTTGAACAATTATATTATATGACACAGAAAATGAAATAAAAAATCGAATCAGTTCATTTTCATTTGATGAGCAATCAAAAAATTTAATTGCATTTATAACTGAAAATTTGATCAAAATATTTGATAGTACAAACAAATTAGTCAAACTCTTCCGAATGATAAAAGATATATACAAAAAAGATGAGATACCATCTATGAAACTAAGATTTATAGGCCGAAGAAGTACATATAGGCTCTGTTCACTTCGCTGATTCGAGTTTAGAATTCAAGTTTTTCTACAGTAAAAAGCTCTCACAAACAATCACATCTAACTTTTTTGCTACAGTAAAAAGCTCTCACATAAAATCACATCTCAACTCGAATTCTAAACTCGAATCAGCGAAGTGAACGAGACCATAGTAATCAATATAATCAATATGAATTACCTACTTCGACTGACATAGGTGGTCTAATAGTTATATATAGGCAAATACGAACATTGAAGAGATATCATAATTCAAGACAAAACAAACAATTTACAAAGAATTACAAAATTACATCCATGTTATATGACTCTTCAATATCTTTTACTATTTCCCTATAGAGAACACGGTTATAGAACATATTTGAAATATAATATAAATTGCTCAAATAATAGATCAAAAAGAAAAAGAATTTCCATGCGAGAATTTTATTCCTATCAATTATAACAAAATACAAGACAATACTCTTCATCAAAGTGATAGACTATTTCAAAAATATATAGTCGATGTGTATGCTTCTGTAAAAGAAGATCGCTTAGACTATATTAGAAAAAACCAAAAAAACCTAAGATCTGAAATTTAACAAGGAATTCAAGATGCAATTACCAGAAGAGATACAAATACACAAGCAATAGACAAAAGAATTATACTTCCTTCTAGTCACACTAGAAGTCCTAGATATATGATTCAAAACTATCAAGATGTAATGGCAATTTGCAGACATTATGGAAATCTAGATTTATTTATAACATTTACATGTAATCCAAAATGACCAGAAATTATTAGAGCCCTAGCAAGAATACCAGGTCAAAAACCTGAAGACAGACCAGACATTATCAATAGAATTTTTAAAATGAAATTAGATCATTTTTTGTCCATTATAAAAAATGAAAAAATATTTGGAACCTTTATAGCAGGTTAGTTCACTCTTTTTATATATTGATCTCACCTTATATAAAACCTATTAATTATTTTTTATAATATACCATAACTAAGACAACTTTTTCTTTATATTTTGTAGATTTATATGTAGTCGAATTTCAAAAACGTGGTTTGCCACATTGCCACTTCTTTTGGTTGTATCTTGATGAAAAACTATGAGAGCCATCACAAATAGATAAATTTATTTATGCAGAAATACATGATCCTGAAAAAAAACACATTAGAATATAATATTGTAGCTGAATTTAAAATACGTAGACCATGTGGTATTATTAAAACAAATGCACCATGTATGAAAAATTCAACTTGCTCAAAAAGATTCCCAAAAGAATTAAGAAACGAAACAACAATAGAAGAAAATGGATTTGTCAATTATAAACGAAGAAATACAACTTTCTACGTAGAAAAAGAAAATATCAAGTTAGATAATAGATTTGTAGTTTGTTACAATAAAGATTTATGTCTAAAATTTCAGCTCACATCAACGTTGAAATTTGTTCTCAATCAATGCTTATAAAATATTTATTTAATTACTTGACAAAAGGTCCTATAGAATAAGAGCGATTATAGAAGATAATATATGTAAAGAAAAATCCAAAGAAATTACTTATCAACAAATAGATTAACTTAAAAATTATATTAATTGTAGATATATAACACCATATGAAGCAATATAGCGACTATATGAATACCCAATACATCACAGAAATCCAGCCGTTCAACGACTATCAATACATTTACTAAAAATACAAAATATAACATTTTACTCAAATCAACGTCTTAATAATATAATAAGGCAACCAAATATTCATAAAACAATCCTTACATAATCGATGGAAACGAACAAACACGATATCAATGCTAGACAACTAACTTATAATGATTCCCAACTAAATATGTTTAGAATAACAATTATAAATATTAGTCTCCTAGACAAACAGGACATACAATTAGACGATTCCATGTCCATCCAAGTTCTGGAGAACTATATTATCTAAAATTATTACTAAATCATCAAAAAGGCAAAACAAATTATGAAGCTCTTTGACAATTGACAATATAACATATCCAACAAATTAAGCAGCATGTTATGCATTAGGTTTGCTAGGAGATGACAAAGAATGAGAGGAATCAATAGAAACATCATTTTGGTCAACATCAGCTCAATTATGATAATTATTTATTATAATTTTATTATTTTGCAACGTAAACAATCCAATACAATTACTTGAAAAAAACTTGTGACAGATGATATCTTGCATAAGATTAAAACTTTATTTAACAATCCATGTTTTTAAATTCCTGAAAATGAATTATATAATTTTGTACTACACGAACTAGAAAAGTTATTAAATATAAATTAATCAACTTTAACACATTTTAATTTACCACTTCCTACGACATATTTGATAAATGATCTAAACAATAAACTATTAAGAGAAGAACTTAATTATGATACAAATAAACTAAAAGAGCAAACTGCTAAACGAATAGCAATTCATTTATCAACAAATTTTAGAATCACTTAATCGTGGAAAAGAAAATTTGTTATTTATCCATGGTCATGGCCGAAGCGGAAAAACATATCTATGGAATGCAATAATCACACAAATTAGATCAAATAATGAAATAATTCTTGTTGTTGCATCCTCAGGAATAACATCATTATTACTACCCAAAGAAAGAACAACGCATTCTAGATTTCGAATACCACTATCAATAGATACATTTTCTACACGACTTATCAAAAAAGGAACTCAATTAGCACAATTAATTGAAAAAACATCACTCATTCTATGGGATGAAGTATCTATGACTAAGAAATAATGCTTCAAAGCATTTAATAAAACACTTCAAGATTTACAAAATAACTTTGAACAACCCTTTGGTGGAATGACAGTTGTCCTAGGCGGTGACTTTTGACAAATCCTACTTGTTATTCCTACACGAACAAAAGAATACATAATAGATGCAAGCATAAATAATTCTTACTTATGGTCACATTTTTGAATTTTGACATTAACAGAAAATATGAGATTAAAACACTGTAATATTACAGATGAACAAAAAGCAGAAATTGAATAATTTTCAAATTGGATATTAAATGTCAGAAATGTTACTGCTGAAGGAATACAAATTTAGAAAATGAAGATATTACATGGATAAAAATACCAGACAAATACATTATACAATATGAATCAAATTCAATTGAAAAAATTTCAACGATAATATAGAATGATTTTAGCAATTATTTTAACAACATTGAATATTTAAAAGAATGACCAGTAGTAACACCCAAAAATAAAACATCCGACAATATCAATAATTATATACTATCTTTGGTACCAGTGGTAGCGACTTTTATAGCAATGTTTGTCAAACAATATCTAGATATTATTTCCAACGCCTCATCATCATAATTTCTCATATAAATATAAAACTTACATCAAAATAATAACTAATTTACCATTAGCATTGTAGGCAATGCCTATGTGCCAATCACTGCAGCAATAATTTTCTACATTGACCTAGACATTTCAGAGACAAAAACATTAAAGACAAGGTATTGAAAATAATTTGAAACAACTTTTGAAAAGTCAATCCCATCACATTTTAAAATTTTTACAACATTTTAATCTCATTATTATTATTCTTACACAGATTTTCCCAACAAACCCAATAAATTGAGTTCCTGCCGGCATCAACAGTATCAACATAATCAATCGAAGAACAAAAAAAAAAAAACAGAAAATAGAAAACACAATCAATAAATTAAAGGCACTAGATCCACAAAGTAATATGGTTAGTATTATTAAATTATTTCCTCTTTCCTTTTTTTCTCAATATTATCACTTAAACAAACAATTTTTATTTATTTATTCAGGGAACAAGATTTACTGTAAGAGCCACAATCACTGGATTTCCAACAACTCAAGGATGATATTACAACTCTTGCCCCATATGTTACCAACAATTAAAAGAAATAAGACTTAGTTGGTGGTGTAATAGTCACATGCATATTAAAACAACACCATCTCCATAGTAAATAAAATTACTAATCAATCATAACTACAAATTATTTACTTCCATTAATCATAATTGATAAATAACTATATTGATAAACCCTCAATATATATATTATAGGTACAGATAAAACACACAAATTGAAGATAATACTGGAAATATGGACATCACCATATTTGGCAAAGCAGTACAAACATTGATTAAAAAACTATGCTCTGCTTTAACAATTGATGAAGGCTTTACTGATCTACTCATAATACCACCAATCATTGATCACTACGAGGGTAGATAAAGATCTTTCAAGTATATTTTTAACAAAAAAAACATGCAAATGACCATGATTGCTTCAAAAATATTTGAAGACATTCACGCCCCATTACCAACACCAAATCCCAAATAATCAATCACAAGGTACGACAAATCAACAAATTTATATCAACTATACATAAAAGTATTGCTTATTATTGAGAATATATATTTAAACAACTTTTAACCATTTCAGCACCCAATCGAAGACAACAGATATTCAATCTCCAACACCACCACTACAAATATCAACTCCAACCGCATTAGATCCAAAAATACCATATCCTAAAAAATCAAATTCAAGGTAAGACATATTTACCTTTTTAAATCATCTATCAATCAAGTATAATATTTATTATATAAAATATACAACTAAATATTCTTTTATTATTTTAGTAGAGCAGCCTAAGAAACGTCCCAGGACAGGTAACATAACCATTTCTAAATTATTTCATTTACACTAACTATAATAAAAAATTTAAAACTTCTATAGCCATTATAATTACCAATTCTAACTATTTTTCCAACTTTTTTTTTATAGTTAAAAGAAACAAAACAGAAGAACAAGACAACACTCTATGTATCTACAAATCTATGTACATATCCTTATAAATATATTTTGAACTGGAAAAGAACAGCAAAGTACTGTATATATTTACATACATAAATATATGTATCCATAAATATATTTTAGACTAAAATACTATACATATTGATATGCAAAAACATCTATAAGTTGCTTCTATATTAAAAACATCACCAACAATACCTTTCGCAGCATCGCGTGGGCACCAAGCTCGTATTAAAGAAGAGGCATGAATTTGAAGTTTATATAGTAGGGTGAAATCCTTGTTCACTTTGTTTATTCGAGTTTAGAATTCGAGTTAAGATGTGACTTTATGTGAGAGCTTTTTATTATAGTAAAAAAGTTAGATGTGATTGTTTGTGAGAGCTTTTTACTGTAGAAAAACTTGAATTCTAAACTCGAATTAACGAAGTGAACGGAGCCTTGCCTCTTGAATTTGAAGTGTCAAGCTTGTCCTTTTTTTTTTCTTCTTCCTTTTTTGTGCAGGAACTTTTGGGTCTTTTCTTATCCTATAGTTTGATTGTACACTTTTGTTCTCAATTTTTTATTTTTTTATTTGTTATTGTATTTATTAATTTATATCAATTATCAATAAAAATTAACATTTATTATTTTAAATACATATGTTAATAATATTTTATCATTTTAGTTCTAAACTAAAGATAACAGATCTACTCAGAAAATGTCAAAAGATCAGGTAATATAACTACTTTTAAATCTTTTTGATTTATATTATATATAATTAAATATTTTCAAATTCGTTAATTATTATTATTATTTTTTTTAAAATTTGTATTTTGGAAGAACAAAAAAAAAAGAAAATAAAAGTTATAATACATGGTAATAAAATTTTAATTAAAATATTTTATAGATATATTTATATGTATATATAAATTAATTCTATACTATAAAATTTCTTAATTTTTTTTTTATTTTTTATAATACAACAGTTTTTGTCGTAGGGAGACTCGGACTTTTGGCTAGTATATGATAAAGAAATAGCTTCTTTTTTTTTTCTTTTTTTTCTTTTTCTGGTTGAGATGAAAAAGATAATAAAGAAAAGAAAAACGCCTTCTGCATAAAAACGAAGGAAAATCAATCGCAAAAAACGAATTCTTACCCATTTGAGCATATTTTCTGAGTCTGAATTCAAATTCAATGACTCGGCTGGAGGTGGCGAGCTCGAGATGAAAGAGTGAAAGCTTAGAGAGATTTGCCGTAATGGGTAACGCAGATAAACACTTTCTAATATCTATTTCAATTTTCAATCTCCCTTTCTTTGATTTTCCTTTTTCAACATTGTTTTGGAATTAAAGAATTGATTTGGATACTTTAAGAATGTGCATAACTCCTTTTGTTTTTGGAGAATTCTTTGGTCATTTGTTGCTATTGGGTTTTTTTTGGAAAAGCAGGAAAATTGCTTTTGAATTGTTGTGGATTCATATATAGGCAATAACGTTTAAATGATGCAGTCTGAAATGGGTTGTTGTTGTCTTTGCCCACTTGATTATTGGTTCTTTGTGAAACTTTGTTCTTAGTTGATCAAAGCTAGAGATTCTCCTTGATGTTCATACTTATTTGTTTAGTCTATGAAGAGTTTTCAAGACTACTAATTTATCCACATAGAGGATTCTTTTATTTTTTATTTTTAACTTGGGGCGAGGGAATATGAATTCTAGATCTTAACACTAATACAAATATAGATGTACCACTAGACTAAGCAACCACCCTAGAGGATTATGTCCTTTTCTACGTCTAGCCGTAGATTTTCGTCCAATACCCATTAGGAGGCTGCTTATTATGATCTAACAAAGAGACAGCATAGACTTTGTATCTAGATGAAAAACTTGATTAACAAAGAAAAGTACATTAGACAAAACAACTGAAAATTCTAAAACATCCAAAGCCGAGCCTATAGGCTCGCCCTTGAGAAATGCATAGAACTGTGTTCTTAGACGAAAAACTTAATTAACATAGAAAAATGCATTAGACAACACAACTGAAAATCCTGACCCTCAATAAATGCACAGAGTTTATACCTAGACGACAAACTTTAACTAACATAGGAAAGTGCATTTGACAACACAACTGAAAATTCTAAAAACATCCCAAGTTGAAGTTGAGATTTTCTGGAAACCGCTGTCCAAGCTCAAGGCGTCGGCCTTGAGAGATGCATAGACTCTGTATCTAGACGACATTCTGAATTGAAATGGAAAATGCATCAGGCAAAACAATTGAAAACGTTAATGACATCGCATATCGAGGCCGAGGTTTTTGAAAACTGCTACATGAGCTTCAGGAGCCACCCTTGGGAAGGTTAGCAGATAATGGGAGTTGTCCTGGTACCACATGCCATTGACATATCGTTCAGTTCGATTTGAAGGGATCATGCCTGTCTCAGCTAAGAAGATCTCCATCTTTTCGAGAACTTCTGCATTTTCCAGTAAGAACTTAACCATCTGGATCTCATTGCTTTTCCCAGTAAATCCAGTGATTTTGACTTGCCTGAGACTGTTTTCCATACAATCGAATGGCAACTCCTGTAAATCCCAGTAGCTGTACTCTTCAAAGTCTAATATATCTGGAATATCTTCTTGGAACTCAGCCTGTTGGATTAAACAATTACATATAAAGCTTTAGACTTCTAGAGCCCAAAATCAAAATGTACAAAATAATATGCAGAGTCAGTTATGCTCACCCAGTCGACATCTATAGATTCTTCCACAGTGAGAGTTAGAATCTCTAAGTTCGGGCAGCTCCTTATCAGGCATGCTATTCCAGGCAATTCTTGTTTCCCTAAGCCAAGAATCAACTTCAGGTGCAGCAGATCTTGGAGTGGGTTTGGCAATTGTTCCAGAAAATCTTCCCCTGTAGGCAGAACCTTCAAACGAAACAGAAAATTTCATGATAATTAAGACCCAAAGGTTTTAAAACTTTGTTCAAGTAAATATGATAGGAATTGGATAAGCAAATGTTACCTGAATGCACCAGGTGGTCAAGGTCAGTGTTTTGCAATGGTCTAAACCAATCAACAGTGAACCTAATGCATCTCCTTGTACATGGTCTGCATATACCTGTTCAATGTCAATTGTGACATTGAGGAGCTGCACTGCATTTCTTATGCTTGAAGCCATCAGGTATTTTCCAACTACTGTCAGTATTAACAGCTCTGGAGTTGATATTTGTATGCTAAACATGGGCCACTCCTCAGTTTTACAGTCGATCAACGACAATCTTTTGAACATAATGTCCGGTTCACTCACCATGAATTCATTCGGAATAACACATTGTTCCAGACTTACATCCTCCAAAACGGGACATTTGGATGCTAATTGCCCTATGGAGCATTCAAGAATTGTTACCTGCCTTAAGCTTAATTTCTTAAGATACCACATAATACCAAAATTAATTCCTCTAAGCTTGCAATAGGTCAAGGTCAATTTTCGCAACATCCTTGGGGAAAAAGTCCTATTAGGCAGTTCATATGGTTCAAGGAAGTCGGTGGGTCCCAGCATTTCTGCTTTAGAGAAGTCAAAATCAAGACTCTTGATTTTGTTAGTAAAGGCAAAATGAACCCATCTGGTAAGCCTTCCGGTGTACATGTCACTGCCATCATAACAGAAAGATAACTCAAGTTTGTTAATAGTGCATCCAGTATGAAGCATGAGAGTTCGATTTACATAATCCATGTACTGGCTTCTTGCTGCATTTATCAAATTCGTTAGGTATTCTGGAGAGCCATAGAGACTATGAAAATCAGAGCATTGGTGGCGCTGAGCAGTTTCAGTAATGAAGCTTGTGATTGCCTCAAATTCGTCAAGGTTTAGGCTTGACGGTACTATGGACAGGTGATTGACTACCATGCTTTTCCATAGTCTTGATAGGAGGCTCACCACCATCAAGTCTTTGATAGGCAAGAGCGAGAGAATATAAAGCATGATTGCTTCAGGTAGGTGGCTTATGTAATCAACGCCTTCAGATGAATTCCCTGATCGCCTTTGCCGACCCATGTTGCTGCTGTTGCTAGAGCTTTCCATTCTCTTAGCTTGTATGTGAGAGACTTATCTTACTCAGAGATAGCTGTTAGGGAAAAAAAATTATTAGCATATTGGAAATCCTAAAAAGCTTAAAATATCAGGGAAGAGAAATCCTTGTTTGGCAATCGACCAAGTAGATAGATAACCATCAAGTAGCATACATTATGATGAAAGTTCATGGAAAATTTATTAGATCTTTCACCTGTGAAATTGAAATGGCAGACCATTTAACCAAAATTTATATTGAAAAAATTATATATATATATTGAAAAGCACTTTAGGTTAGGCTTTCTTTTTCTAATCCTTTGGGCTTTACTCCTTCACCCTTGCAACCAGTATAGCTAAAATTTGGCAAGGATTTTAAACTCCAAGGAGACCTTTATCCCTTTTAGAACTTTCATATTGTAAAAAACCCATAAAAGAAAGGCTTTTTTGTTGCAAACTTATAATATATTTGGGTCATTTTAGGCTGATAGGATTGTATGATATTTAAACTAAACTAAAATTTAACAAACAATATTAAAAATTCAATCAACAATTAGATATGTCAAATATGGAACAACCATAACAGTGAATGCCTAGGGACGAATATATGAACTAGATTTTGTATACAATGATTAGATATTTTTGTAGACTGTTGTTTCTTAAGAAGAAAAAAGAGACATTGATGTTTACATTACCATTGATTAAGGTGCCAGGGAAAGTAACATAATATATAAACTAGATTTCTTATTCAATGATTAGGTATTTTTGTAGAATAGTGTTGTTTCTTAAGGGAAAAAAATCAGTAATGTTCTATTTACCATTGATTAAGGTGCCTGGGAAAGTTAAATAAAATCTACTGCAAAAGATTTGATAAAATTTATAAAGAGAAGTAAACAATGAAAGAATTTTTGCGAACTGGAGGTAATCTTCAGTTCCCTATCATTAATCAATTTATCAGACTTGGAAATGGAAATTTGTTCATAAGAAATATTACTTACCAATAAACTATATGGTGAAATCGGAATAGAGATAACCTCGAAGTAACGTCTCTTCTGTTATTTATCCCTGGGGGTATGAACTGGACGGCTTGAGATGGTGAAATGGGAAAAAAGGAGTGACCTCAGACAAGAGACTAATGACTGAGATGCAAGGAAATTGGAAGTTTGGACTAGGGGTTAAGGGGAATTAGATGCTAGGATTAAGCTTTCATGAGAGAAAGAAGGATGAGGGTACAAGGTATTCAGGGATTGGTTAATATATAGGCAAAAGAATCGTTACTTACAAGAAAATTTTGAAGCGTCGTTTTGTTTTTTTTGGTTTTTTTTTTTCTTTTACAGATGTTTTTCATGAGCAATGAATAAGGGCAATCACCTTTTGCAGTTGTGTTTTAAGGCGATTGTACAAATTCATTAATTAAAGTCACGTTAGCTTAACCATTTTTTTCCTTTGAAAGAACTTTCATTATCTCTTTCCTAATAGGGGTTAGTAGAGGCATTCCTAGTTTATTCCTTTGGTGTTTCAAATAAAGTTGTTTATGTTTACGTTTTATACGTTAAGTATCATATAAATCTAGAATCAACAGACCTAAGAATTAACTAGGCCCAATAACATCGAATCTCAAATTTCCAAATCTCGAATGTAATCATTTAAAAATATAAATTTTCCATTTTGGATGGTAAACAATGGTTGTCTTGGTGCATTTAAAATCTGTTGTCGAACTCATCGTGGAGAATATAAGCAAGTATGGAAGGTTTATAAATGAGGAAATCTCCTTTCTTTAAAGCTCTCATAGGAGTTATGAGGCACAAACTATATCTTTAGGTTCCGATACGCAATCATAAATGCTTGAAAACTTATGAGATATTACCAAAAGAACTATCTCCAATTGTAGAGTCACACGTCACAAATTCCGTTGGAGAAATGTGTACTTGGCCATTATAAGGAAATATGTCTCATATGACACGTTGTGAGGAAAACATGAGACGTTAGAACCGAAGTGGACAATTTCTACGCTCAGGCGTTTTTTTTAACATATTGGAACAAGTCCTAGTTAGAAAATCGCCTATAAGAGATACTTTGAGGGACGATTCCAATGAGGATATTAGGTCTCAAGGATAGGTGATATTAGAGTCCCACATTGTCACATCACCTGGGAGAAAGGTGTATTTGACACTTTAAAGGGATGATGTTCTTGTCCTTTACCGGGGCATAGGCCAAAAGCAATATTAACACAAGGGGCGGGTTCTAGTATTCATTTTTTTTTTGGTTCATCTTCCTTGTTTTTTTTTTTTGAACTTTTGCTGAGGATGATTGTGTGATGATTGAACATATTGATTTTGTTGCTCTAGCTGTGCTGCATAAATTAAAGTAGCTATGCATTAACTTGGAATGAAATGCTTAGTTTTAGTAAGTTCATCTAAAACATCTGGGAATGCTCTCAAGGGCACATTCCTCTCTAGGTCGATTTGGTCTAACCAAAGTTAACTAACTCACATGGAATACAGTTTAGGAATGACCATTATATATTCCACAATTGATAGGGCTAAGCATTCCTTAAACAACCTAGTGTCATACTCATTTTTTACAACCAAACAAAAAAATTAGAGGAATGCTAGGGACAATCGTTATGCTAAGCGCGATATCACTCGCTGGTCTGCTCTTTGGTCATGTAGCATACACAAAAAGTGATGTTTTGAGAGTTAAACAAGAAGCATTGTTTTTGTTGTAAATTATCATGGATGCCATCTCTTACTTTTTTGCTGAATAAAACGAAATTCAATTTTATTTGTTTTTGGTATATTAGTAGACCTAAAGGCTAACATCATCAATCTCTCTCTCAATCTCTCTCTTACTCTCTCTTTCTTTTTTGAATAATGTCTTCTTTGGGCCTTTCGCCATCGTTTTCTCTTTTTACTATTCTTTTGCTTTTTCCAAAGAAAAAAAAAATTATTGAAATCATTCCGGCAGTCAATAGTTTTATGAAAGGTTGCACAATATTATTTCTCTCTCTCTCTCTGTTTTTTTTAAGAGAATATTATTTGTCATTTTCTTTAAAGAAATTTGTTTCTCACTTTATTCTAATAGAGAGCAAAAATTAATTAGTAAGAGAAAATAAAATAATAGTTTCAAAGAACAAAAAAAATGTGATTGCACATAATTTTTTTTTTCTTTTCCCAATGAAACTGAGGAGTTCTTTTAGTAAGGCCATATACATTAGTAAATAACTTACTCTAATAGAATGAAATAAATAATCTACAGTTAGTAGCATGAACAGAATAAGGAGAATGTGAAGATGGGGCATAAGAGCAAAAAACATTTGGAAAAAAAAACTGTAGCGTAAAGGAGGCTTAAAATATAATTTATAAAGAAAACAAAAAATAAAAAATATTAAGAGGAGGTGTACTTATTGTGGGACCCATTAAATTGCTACTTTGAAAGTATAGATGGCATTCCCTGTAATTTAGAGTAAAAAGAAGAGGTTTTGTTTTCCTTTGAAAGAGCATCTTTTTGTGTCTGCTACGTGGCGGAAGGGAAAAGCATCGAGTGATATCGCGCTTGAGCAAACAAATGTCGCTACCATTCCTCAAAAAATTAACCAAAATTTTTTTCATGGAGATTTCCCCTCTCATCAATCCATATTTTATATGATAAAAAAAAAAAAAAAAAAATCTAGTGGCGTTTTCATCATAGTATCTAGTCCACTCTGATAAACATTTACCAATCATTATACCCTGATATCTCCTGCACATTCAGAACTAAAAGTCTTGTGATAGGTATGTGAGGCTTTTTATACGTGTATCATCCTCCTATATCTGCAGTTTATGAATATCCTTCACTCTTCTTAGCTTACTAGTAGTTCTGTGTGTAGTGCAACAAATAAAACTGTGCCGAAGTTTTCATTAAGACAATTCATAAAAATGTCCTTATCCTTTGTAGTTTTTTTGATACTTCAATAGAGAGCATAAAATAGTTTCTGTAGGAGACAGTCTGAATTGGTTGCAAGTTTAAATTTGCATATGGGAAGATAGGTGAATTTATAAGCCCTTAGTGTAAAGTTTTTAGTGAAACACCATAACCTTTTCTAGCTTTATCTAGCCTTTAAGGTGGAGCGACAAGCACTTTCTAGATTTTTTTTTTTTTTTTTTTTTTTTTTGATTTTCGATATTTTTGGTACTTATTGATGATATTGGATAGAATAAAATGATAATAGGTATCTGTCCTGACTTTTATTAAGTGAGGACTGGCTTGTTATTTTTCAAAAGAGAAGTGCTACGAATTTTGTGGTTTTTGACACTTTACCCCCAACGTCTTCACAAATTGCCAAGTTATAGTTTGAAGATAATGAAGTGTACTATGTCTGTTATATTTTGGACGGAAACGCGCTTAAGGACGTGACATGACGTGATGTAGCGTCATACAAAATTCCAATCTCCGCCCTTCATTTGGGCCGATATGATTCCCATGACAGCATTTCCGTATAGACTTTAATAGCTATCATCAATTTGGAGCACCCTGCAACAACGTATAAATTCGTAGGCAATTTGCCAAAATTAAAAATGAACGGGACAACTTGCCAGTTCATAAACAGTTCAGGGCCAAAGCACCAAATACCTTTAATTCTACAGAGAAAAGTTGTTTATTAATTTCAGAATGGAATTTCACTTGCCATATAGCTGATTATAAAAAGTCCTGATCAAAGTTGGGACATTAACCTTGTTCAGAACAAGAAAGATTCATGGAAGTTGAGCGCTCTCTAGTTCTTGTTTAATAATAATGGAATTCGGTCATGTTTTGTGACTCTTTGCTAACTGAAGTAAAACATAATAGGAGTACATCCATTTACAGGGTGCTTGATGCACAGATTTTCTTAGGCTATAGTGGCATAGTTTATGCCCCTTTTTGTTTAATGCTTATTCAAGAAAGAGAACAGTGGCCATAAACGGATCATCTACAATTCCAAATCTTCCGTTGCCTCACTTCATTTCGAGCTATGTAATTGTTTTGGAAGCTATGATCATTGTGGTTCTGGTAAAGACATCTTTTATCGTTAAAAATTTGTCATCTTCAATGTTTCGGATAATGTGTCCATAGTAATACGCAATTCAGATAATATGTCAACTTTTATCATAAAAAATTTGTCATCTTTAACATTTCGGGTGATATGTTGATAGAACCACAAGCTATCACACAATTTTAGAGCAAATATGCAAGAAAATTGATCGATCAAGTTGAAATAATACTGATATTGCTATTGAGGAAATTAGAAAAAGAGTACAAGATATAGGGGTTTTCGAGGGAAAGATTACAATAAATGGAGGTTTTCGAGTTACCCCTTGCACTCCCTAGAGCAAAGCTCGGCTAATTTCTTTCTAGCAAGATGATCGATGCCTTCTTCTCTCTTCCTTATCCTATTTATTCCGATTACTAACATTCCCTAACCAAAAAGCCTCAGCACCTAATTCTAAACTTCTAGGCAAAACTAACAAACTAACTCCTCCAATCCCCTTCCTTTCATGTGCCAACTCAGCCCACCTCCTTACCACCAGTAGAGATGTTCTCTTGTGCTGTAGCGGCACCCCCATCTCCTGCTCTTGCGGGTTTCTTCCCATGATGTTCTCTTGTGCTGTAGCGGCACCCCCATCTCCTGCTCTTGCGGGTTTCTTCCCATGAAATCTCTTCCTAGCATAAGTGAACCGCAGGGGAGGCTTATCATTACCCCCGCCCCAAAGACGCACCTTGTCCTCAAGGTGGAAATTAGGGAATTGCCTGTCAATCACCTCAAAAGACTCCCATGTATCCTCATGTTGAGGCATATCAGCCCAACGAATTAGCACCTCCAGTTCAGAATGTCCTCCCCTCACACGTTGGCACACTCCTAGGAAGGCAGCAGGCTCAGCATGCAACTCCAAGTCCCCTGTGAGCTGAGGTGGTAAATTGGCCACGGGCCCCTTCCAACAGCTCGGCGTAGTTGGGAGACATGAAACACTGTTGGAGATTTTGTCAATTATGTGTAAATATTTATTCTTTCTGTTTATTGTATGATTTAGTCAAAATAGGAAAGTATAAATTAGGAAGATATTGTAGGATTGTCTAGCGTAATTTAGGGATTCTTTCCTTAACTTTCTCTCTTAATTGCCGTGACCAATGGCTTACTAAGTGTATATATTCTGACAAGGTTAATGAGAATTATAAAAGCAAGAATTATTCTTCTCTCTGTTTCTCTTGTTTCAAACACTGGATATCTGGGGTCCGTCTAGGACAGTTAATTTAACTAAAACCCAGTGGTTTATCACTTTCATAGATGATCATACTAGGGTTTGTTGGATATACTTGATGAAAGATAAATCTGAGGCATTTTACTGGTTTAAACAGTTCCAAAAGTTTGTCCAAAATGTTTTCCAATCCAATATCCAAGTTCTTCGAACAGATAATGGGGGGGAGTATTTTTCAAATGAGTTTGGCCAATATTTGGGGGATAATGGGATATATCATCAGAGTTCATGTGTTGATACACCTAAACAAAATGGGGTTGCGGAAAGAAAGAATCGTCACTTGTTGGAGGTTGCTCGATCGATCATGTTTACTAGTTTAGTCCCGAATTCCTACTGGGGGGAGGCAATCCTCACTTCCACATATTTGATTAATCGACTACCTTCAAAAACACTTCAATTCCGAACTCCTCTAAGTGTCCTTCTTGATCATTTTCCAAATGTGAATCTTTTCAATTCTTTGTCCCCAAGAGTGTTCGGATGCACTGTATTTGTCCATAACAAACAACCAAATAGGAGTAAGCTTGATCCCAGGGCTTTTAAATGTGTCTTTGTCGGATATTCTCCAACCCAAAAAGGCTACAAATGTTATTCTCCCTTTCTCAAGAAATTTTTTGTCTCGTGTGATGTAACTTTCTTTGAGGATCAACCATTCTATCCCACCACTCGTTTCCAGGGGGAGAATGCCAATGAAAACGAGCATTGGGATCCCACTGTATCTCTTCCAATATTACAAGATGTGTCACAAGAGGCCTCTAGTTCAGCCTCTAGTTCACCACCAGAAAACTCGAGTCCAATTCCTGTCCCTAATCCTAGTTCGAGTCATGATCAAGAGATGGTGCAGCAACCCATCTCTGAGAGACCATTTCAGGTTTATTCTAGAAGGCCAAAAGCTTCTCAACAAGTCCAATCATTGAACCAAGAATCGGATCCTGGTGAAAGCAGTGACTTGAACGTGCCAATTGCAATACGGAAAGGGGTAAGAACATGCACAAAGCACCCTATCTACAATTTTCTAACCTGCACAAAGTTGTCTTCTGGATTTAAGGCTTTTACAGCGAAGATCGATAATGAGAGAATTCCCAAAAATATCCATGAAGCCATTAAAGATCCAAAGTGGGAGAAAGCCGTGCAGGAGGAAATGAGAGCATTGCACGATAATGAGACTTGGGAAGTAGTTGACTTACCAAAGGATAAGAAAGTAGTTGGAAGCAAATGGGTCTTCACAGTGAAATATAAAGCAAATGGAGAAGTAGAGAGGTATAAGGCTCGATTAGTAGCTCAAGGCTTCACACAAACATATGGGATTGATTATGAAGAAACGTTTGCTCCTGTGGCCAAACTCAACTCTATCCGGGTTCTTTTGTCTCTTGCAGCCAATCTGGACTGGGAACTACACCAACTTGATGTGAAGAACGCTTTTTTGAATGGCAATCTTGATGAAGAAGTGTATATGAAGATCCCACCTGGATTCGAGTCAGAAGAGGAACAAGGAAAAGTTTGCAAACTGAAGAAGTCATTGTATGGTTTGAAACAATCTCCACGTGCATGGTTTACCAGGTTCAGTTCTTCTCTCACTCGACTGGGATATACTCAAGGGAAGGCTGATCACACTATCTTCATTAAAAGAGGAGAAGGTGAAAAAAGGGCCATTCTTATTGTGTATGTTGATGATATCATACTCACAGGTGATGATACTGTTGAGATTCACAACCTCAAGAACCAATTGAAGGAAGAGTTTGAAGTTAAAGACTTGGGACCCCTGAAGTACTTTCTCGGTATGGAAGTTGCTAGAAGTAAAGAGGGTATCTTCATTTCTCAAAGGAAATACACTCTTGACCTACTAGAAGAAACCGGGAAACTGGGGTGCAAACCGGTGGGAACTCCACTTGAAAAAAATTGGAAGAGCAAGATTAAAGATGATGTGCCTTCTGTGGATATAGGAAGATATCAACGGCTGGTTGGTAGGTTGATCTATTTGTCTCTCACACGGCCTGACATTGCTCACGCTGTAAGTGTAGTAAGCCAGTACATGCACTCACCTACTCAGAGACACCTAGAGGCTGTGAATCATATCTTGAGATATCTCAAGGGTACTCCAGGAAGAGGATTGATGTTTCTGAAAAATGAGAACAGAAATATCGAAGGGTATGTTGATGCGGACTGGGCTGGAAGTGAAGATTGTAAGTCAACTTCGGGATATTGCACCAAGCTATGGGGTAATTTGGTTACATGGAGAAGTAAGAAACAAACGGTTGTGGCAAGGAGTAGTGCTGAGGCAGAATTTCGGGCAATCGCACAGGGAATTTGTGAGGTTATATGGCTGGAAAGATTAATGCAAGACTTGCAAATCACAGTTTGCTCTCCCACCAAGGTATATAGTGATAGCAAATCTGCAATTAGCATTGTGAACAATCCGATTCAACATGATCGGATGAAACATGTCAAGATTGATCAAAGCTTCATCAAGAACGAAATTGAAGAAGGAGGTATTGAATTGTCCTACATCTCAACTCATGCACAAGAAGCAGATATCCTAACCAAGAGTCTACCGAAGCCTAGCCAGGAAAGTTTTCTCTGCAAGCTTGGAATGAGAAATATCTATTCCTAAGCTTGAGGGGGAGTGTTGGAGATTTTGTCAATTATGTGTAAATATTTATTCTTTCTGTTTATTGTATGATTTAGTCAAAATAGGAAAGTATAAATTAGGAAGATATTGTAGGATTGTCTAGCGTAATTTAGGGATTCTTTCCTTAACGTTCTCTCTTAATTGCCGTGACCAATAGCTTACTAAGTGTATATATTCTGACAAGGTTAATGAGAATTATAAAAGCAAGAATTATTCTTCTCTCTGTTTCTCTTGTTTCAAACACTGGATGTATAGCGGCATCCTCCAGAAGGCGTAGGCTTGATGTGATTTTTCGCAAGCGTACGAATCGCACAAGTAATATAATGAGTGAATAAGAAATCATTCCCACGGAGACTAGCTTAACAATTACTGAAATGTATATTTTTTATTTTATCTAGACAAGTAAAATCTCTAACATCGCGTCCCATTCATGCAGTAGAACGAAAAACCCTAATTTATCTAATAGTCCTTCTGAGGATGCTATTAAAAGTGTTTCTAACATGTAAATTCACTATCGCTAGATGTGAATCCCGCCATCCTAGAAATTCATTAAGTTCTTTGGTTTTTCCAAGATTGTTCTCACAAATCGTATTACTATCTCTCGATATCCTACTGGGGTTTCAATTTAGGTTTTCAATTCAATTCAATAAGTGATTAATTTATTGAAAGCTTTAAGAACAATAAAAGAAACACATACATGAATGGAAAACTCTTAGTGAATAAACTTCATTGAAAGATAATATTGGAAATCAAATATTCATGTTTTGGCTACACTTATAGCCATAGCCTAGAATTTTAGAACATAATTGGAAGAGAAAACGTAATGATAATAAAATTCAACATAAGAAATTCAGGAAAGAATAAAACTGTTTGGCAAATTCGAAGTTGAACTCCGTTCTTGAACGAATCATCTTCTCCTTCGTAGAGCCGTCTTCTCTCCTTTTCTTAACCAAAAGATGTAGAAAATAACCCTAAAAATCCTATTTATGGAGTTTTGAATCGTAATGGCATTGTTGTCAATTTTTGGAACTCCACAACACTCAAATTGGCAAAAACTCGAAGTAGCGCCGCGGCCCTACTGTTTGGGCGCCGCGACGTTGGGCAGAAACTTGTTTTTCTCCGTATTTTGGCGCCATGGCTCCATTGCACAAGGCCTAGGCTCTCTTCTCTCGGGTTTTTGTACTGCAAATGGACCATTTCAAGGCCGAGGCTCTCCAATCTCAATTTAGCTCCAAAATTACTCCGACACTCACCTACGATCTCCAAATGATGCTAATCTGCAAAACCAACTAAAATTATGTAAATTAACTACTAAAGCTACTCTAAAACCAACAAAACACTCAATTATACGTATCAAAAGATAAGCATAAATCCAATGTATCAAATACCCCCAAACTTAAGATTTTGCTAGTCCTCGAGCAAAAGAAAATAAAGAAACTAACCCTCAAAGTAATAAGAAATCGAAGTACAAGTGACAACTTGTTGATGATATAACAATCTTGCCTCAGAGATTCCACATAGTTAGTAGCTCAAGAGAAGCTTCATAAATCATATTCCATGTAGAATTTCAATTCTGATGCCAATTTCTACCTCACCTAAAGCTCCATGAGGGTGTGTGAAAACCTTTTCCCTGTCGACCATCCGCACTCGGATCATTTTATGCAACCCCAAGTTTTTTGAAAAAATTGGATCTCTTAGTTTTAAGAATGTTTAGAACTCTATAGGCCAGTTTTTCACATCACTATCCACTAATGTAGAACGAACACCATACTAAAGATCATTAGAACTTTATTCGGCTTGTAATGTGAGGCTTGGGTGCAAGGTAAGATGATGGGTACTACTTTTGGCTCAAGTCACTCACGTGCACACAATTATACGATGTTGATTCCATGAGCTTCTTCAATTCTCCTTAATTCCCCCATTCTTGCTTTCGAACCTCCATTTGTGAACCACTTTATTCATCACCATTTCCCTTTTTTCTTTTTTTTTCCCCCCTTTTGAAGCTCCTCCCATCCTCCCAAAATTAATGTAGCTCTAACTATTCTTATCTAATTATCATATGCACATAAGTGAAAGGTCAAATGAGGGAATATTATTTAAAGTTAGGTCCAATTACGGGTGACAAAGAGAAAGGTCTAAACAAGCTCAAAATGGGTACTAGGGATATGTATTACGCACGGGTTGGCTTGAAGGCTCAAACAATCCAAACATGGCCTAAATCCTTTCCCCAATAGGGCGTGTCCTAGGATTTCGCCTTAAGTGACAATCAAACCGGTTTTAGAATTCTTGTGAGATCAAAGAGTTTGCTTAGGTCATATAATCTTTCTCCAAGTAAGCAAAATGATTAAACAATTTTAAGCTAGTGCTCAGAATGTCACAGAGTCTCAGGCACGGCAAAAATTAACAAAAAGGATCAAGCACACACACAAAATACAATATTCATCAATTTCTCCCAAGCTAGAAGCAAGCAAAACCAATCTCATCATCGGCCTTAGTGTCGTCACTTTTACTCTTTTTTTTTTTTAGATGGAAGAGAAAGAAACAAGAAAATGAAACATTCAACTAAACTAAGCTATTATAAGAATAAAAGAAACATTCCCCCCAAACTTAAACAAAAACATTGCCCTCAATGTTTTGATAAAGAAAATAGAAGCGTAGAAGAAATACTTGGGCGAGGGCCATGTCAGGTGCCCTTGCCATCATCATCATCATCATCGTTTCCAGAAGCCGGCGGGAAAGGGGGAAACACAGGTGGGTGGGGCAAGCCAAGGTGGTGGTGCACCAACATACTGTTTGGGCATTTGAGCCATTCGGAGCATGAAGTCGGTTTGCCAATATGCTTGTTGTTGGAACTCCTGATGTAGATTGCTCAATGCTTGCATATAGTGTGATTCAGGATGTGCGACTAGGGCTCCCTGGGTAGTAGCGTGGTCCGAGCGCAAGTTCTTCAGGGAGGTGGACCAAGGACTCTAGTGGGACCGGATGTCGATGGGTCTAAAGCGTCATAGTGTTCGCTGACTGCGTCGACGTTATCTTCCCAACTATGATAACTGTCCATGACGCTCTTGTCAATGTCCGGCCTTAGGAGTAGTTGCTCCTCAGTATTTTCCCATTCGACATCCACAAGATTGCAGAGAGTGAAAATCTAGCATGGGAATGCCAGACCAGCAGTTATAGTATCTCGAATGACCTTAATAATTGCTTGTGAATGATCCGTCTCACATTAACTGATTTTCCATCCATTATTGCATACATTAAATCGTCTCGCTCCTTTGTGACCTCACTAAACTGAGCGCAATTATTAATGTATGCAATCATGTATGGAAAATCAGTTAAAGTGGGACGAATCATTCACCAGCCAATTATTAAGGTCATTCAAGGTACTTTAACTACTGGTCTGGCATTTCCATATTTGATTTCCACTCTCTGCAATCTTGTGGATGTCGAATGGGAAAATACTAAGGAACAACTACTCCTAAGGCCGGACATTGACAAGAGCGTCATGGACAGTTATCAGAGTTGGGAAGATGACGTCGATATAGTCGGCGAACACCTGACATGGCCCTCGCCTAAGTATTTCCTCTGCGCTTCTGTTTTCTTTATCAAAACATAGGTTAGTTTAGTTGAATGTTTTTTTCTCTTCCATCGTAAAAAAAAAAAGAGTAAAGGTCACGACACTAAGGTCGATGATGAGATTGGTTTTGCTTGCTTCTAACTTGGGAGAAATTGATGAATATTGTATTTTGTGTGTGTGCTTGATATTTTTTGTTAATTTTTGCTTTGCCTGGGACTCTGTGACATTCTGAGTACTAACTTGAAATTGTTTAATCATTTTGCTATTTGGAGAAAGATTATGATACCTAAGCCAACCTGTGCGTAATACATATCCCTAGTACTCCTTTTGAGCTTGTTTAGACCTTTTTCTTTGTCACCCGCAATTGGACCTAGTTTTAAATAATATTCCCTCATTTGACCCTTCCCTTATGTGTATATGGTCATTAGATAAGAATAGTTAGAGCTACAATAAGTTTTGGGAGGAGCTTGAAAAGAAAAAAAAAAAAAAAAGAGAAATGATGATGAATAAAGTGGTTCACAAATGGAGGTTCGAAAGCAAGTTTGGGGGAATTAAGGAGAATTGAAGAAGAACATGGTATGATTGTGTGCACGTGAGTGACTCGAGCCAAAAGTAGTACCCATCATCTTACCTTGAATGTAAGCCTCACATTACAAGCCGTATAAAGTCCTAATGATCTTTGATATGGTGTTCTTTCTACATTAGTGGAGAGTGATGTGAAAAACCGGCCTATGGAGTTCTAAACATTCTTAAAACTAAGATATAATTTTTTTAAAGAACTTGGGGTTGCATAAAATGATCCGAGCGCGGATGGCTGACAGCGAAAAGTTTTTCACACACACTCATGGAGCTTTAGGTGAGGTTGAAATTGGCATCAGGATTGAAATTCTACATGGAATATGATTTATGAAGTTTCTCTTGAGCTACTACTTATGTGGAATCTCTGAGGCGTAAGATTGATAAATCATCAACAAGTTGTCACTTGTACTTCCATTTCTTATTGCTTTGAGGGTTAGTTTCTTTATTTTCTTTTGCTCGAGGACTAGCAAAATCTCAAGTTTGGGGGTATTTGATACATTAGATTTATGCTTATCTTTTGATACGTCTAATTGAGTGTTTTGTTGGTTTTAGAGTAGGTTTAGTTAATTTACGTAATTTTAGTTGGTTTTGCAGATTAGTATTATTTGAAGTTCGTAAGTGAGTGTTGGAGTAATTTTAGAGCTAAATTGAGATAGGAGAGCCTCGGCCTTGAAAGATGGCACCTAGGCCTTAAAATGGTCCAGTACAAAAACCCGAGAGAAGAGAGCCTAGGCCTTGTGCAATGGAGCCATGGTGCCAAAATACGAAGAAAAGCAAGTTTCCACCACAGCCAGTATGGTAGTGAACCCCTCCGAACAGGGCAATCCTTAATAAAGTCCATCGACACATCCTCCCACACTTGCTCGGGAATGGGTAGAGGCTGTAGTAGTCCGCTTGGGGTAAGAGTGGAAGCTTTACAGTACTAGCACACCTCGCACTCGACCACATACTCTATCGCATCATTTTTCATACCAAACCAAAACCAATCAGCCGCCAAGCGGCGGTATGTCTTCAAGCCCCTTGAATGACCACCCACCACCCCATTGTGGTAGGAGTGCAGCAGCTCCTTAATGAAAGGCGAACTTCGAGACAACCATTCTCCCGTTATGAAACAACCGGCCCTGGCTAATGGAGAATCTCGGATGTGCTGTTGCATTTTGTTGCAAATCAAACCAAATCTTCGCTAGCCTCTCATCAAGCAATACTTGCTGGTGTAGTTCCTCTATGTTAAGGACTTAGGGCACCGAAAGTGCACTCAAAACAGGGTTGCCGGAGAGGCGGGACAGGGCATCCGCTGCCCTATTCTCGAGCTCTGGTTTGTACTGAATTTCGAAGTCATAACCCAAGAGTTTTGCCATCCATTTCTGATGCTCCGTCTTCACCAAACGCTGCTCTAATAAGTACTTGAGGCTTCGCTGGTCTGTCTGGATCACAAAGTGTCGACCAAGGAGATACAGACGCCACTTTTGAATCGCCATTACTATGGCCATTAGCTCCTTTTCATAAACCAACTTGCTACGAGCTTGTGTGCATAAAACTTGGCTAAAATACGCAATTGGCCTCTACCCCTGTATCAAAACCGCCCCCACTCCATAGCCCGAAGCATCAGTTTCCAGCACGAATGGCTTGGTGAAATCGGGATGGGCCAATACTGGCACCTATCATTACATGCTTCAAAATTTCAGAAGCCTATGTTGTCTCCTCATTCCAGCGAAAACTGTCCTTCTGTAGCAGGTTCGTTAGTGGCCCCGCTATGTTGCTGTACCCTGCCATGAATTTTCTGTAATAGCCAGTCAAACCAAGAAATCCTTTTAAGTCCCTCATGTTGGTTGGAGCAGGCCAATTCAACAGGCCTCGATTTTTCACGGATCAGCCGACACCCCTTCCCCGGAAATGATATGAACGAGGTACTCTAATGATTTCTTCCCAAAACTACACTTGGCATTGGCGAACAATTGGTACCATTGTAGCACCTCGAGTACCTGATCCAAATGATGCTCATGCTCATGCTCCTCTAAAGTATATCATCGAAGAACACTAGGACGAACTTGCAAAGGAAAATTCGTAGTACTTCGTTTAGGAGGGATTGGAAAGTGGCTAGGGCATTCGTGAGCTCAAATGGCATGACGAGGAACTCCTAGTGCCCATCATGTGTGCGAAAAGCCGTTTTGGGCAAGTCCTCCTTTCGCACCTGGATTTGGTGGTATCCGGACTTAAGGTCAATCTTAGAAAAAATTGTAGCCCAGTGGAGTTCATCAAGGAGTACATCAATCAGTGGGATCGGGAAGCGGTCCAGCACCGTTTCCTTGTTCAAGGCACGGTAGTCCACCCAAAATCGCCAACTTCCGTCCTTTTTCTTCACCAATAGACGGGACTTGAATACGAGCTCACACTAGTTTGAATAATGCTTGCCGCCAACATTTCCCCAACAAACCTCTCGATCTCGGCCTTCTGAACCTGTGGGTAGCGGTACAGACAGACATTAATGGGAGAGGTTCCCGCCTTTAACACTATTGCATGATCCCTCGCCCTCTCCAAAGACAACCCCCGATGGCATCTCAAACACTGCAGCTCGCCTCTGTAGCACCACCTTCAATTCCAGTGGCACTTCCGTTTCCTCCTCACAAGAGTCCACCCCCAAGTTATTCAGCTCAATCAACAACCCATTTCCTTTGTGCTTAAGGGCCCATGGCCTTGAATGAGACTGAAGATTTGCCAAGCCCTGGATCCCCCTTAATGTTACTTGTCTGTTGCCAATATTGAATTTCATGAGTAAGGTCTTCCAATTCACAGTCATCAAGCCCAACATTTCCAACCACTGGATGCCCAAGATCAGATCAGAACTACCCAATTCCAGGGGTAGAAAATCTTCTACAACCTTAATCTCTTGTAGCGTGACCACCACCCGTCGGCAAACTCCTTCCCCTTTTACGGATAACCCAGTGCCCATAACCACTCCATACCCTCCCGTTTGATCCATTGGCAACTCCAACCGTTCCACCAATTCAACTGAAATAAAATTATGGGTAGCCCCACTATCAATCAGAACAATTACCTCACTTCCTCGAACCATACCCTTGACTTTCATGGTCTTCGGTGCTGTAAGACCCACCACTAAATTGAGAGCTCAACCAACTCCTCTTCTTCGATCTTCTGTTATAACCCTTGGGTAGAACTCATCCCCAAAAGCTAGCTTGTAGGGAGAGGGTGCCCAAGTGGTTATAAACTCACATGCTAAGCTCATACTTAGCAATGTGGGACTCAACCAGGATCCTAACATCTTCCCTGTGTCTTCTTCCTTGGGTTCTGGTTGTACTTCCTCCTCCTTGAAGATAAGCACTTGTAATTCACGATTTGGGCAACGATGTTCCACGGAATATTTCCCATCATAATGGTAGCAGAGGCCTTTCTCCCGTTTTGCTTAAAGCTCAGCATTAGTTAAACCTTGTTCCAAGCGCCGAGCTGGGTGTTTTGGGTCGTACTTGCAGGTTACGCTCCACCCGTTGGGCGAACTCCATAATCCGGCTTAATCCCTTGGGCTTCAGCATCCGGATCTCAGCTCGGATCTGGGATTTCAATCCGTTTATGAAGGTACTCTCCAAGACTTGCTCCGATATCTCCGTCAAAGGCACCGCCAATAGCTCAAATTGCTTCTGATACTCCATGGCTGTCGTCACCTGGCGGAGTGACAAGAATTTTTCGCAAAGGCTTCCTTCCTGCGTTGGCCAGCATCGTTCTAACACCATTAATTTTAGCTCCGCCCAGTCGCGAATAGTTCGCCGGCCATCCACCCATTGGAACCGGGTCAAAGCCTCCCCTTCAAGACTTACCACCGCCACATACAACTTCTCGCCCTCCGTCATTTTATTCATGGCGAAATACCTCTCGGCCTGGAAGATCCACCCATCGGGATTTTCTCCATCGAACACGGGCATTTCTACCCGGCGTGTCTGGAAATCCATGCAATTTCCCCCCTCCTTCTCACCGGACTCCCCAGTTAGCGCTGACTGAGTCGCTGGGGTTGTGCTCCCTAACGGCGTTGGTTCCAAATCTGGCTCACTCTGCTACTTCAACAAGTCATCCATCTTTGCCAGTAGAACCTCCATGCCTTGCTCGAGCTTAGGGATTTTCTTCAAGTCTTCCTTAAACAGCTCCAATTCCTTCTGGAAATCCTCCTTCACCACCTCCGTTTTCTCCTTCTCACGATCGTCGGTCCATTTCGTCATTCCCAAAATGGTGCTCTAATACCAACTTGATAGAACCACAAGCTATCACACAATTTTAGAGCAAATATGCAAGAAAATTGATCGATCAAGCTGAAATAATACTGATATTACTATTGAGGAAATTAGGAAAAGAGTACAAGATATAGGGATTTTCGAGTGACCCCTTGCACTCCCTAGAGCAAAGCTCGGCTAATTTCTTTCTAGCAAGATGATCGATGCCTTTCTTTTCTCTTCCTTATCCCATTTATTCTGATTACTAACATTCCCTAACCGAAAAGCCTCAGCACCTAATTCCAAACTTCTAGGCAAAACTAAAAACTAACTCCTCCAATCCCCTTCCTTTCATGTGCCAACTCAGCCCACCTCATAACCACCAGTAGAGATGTTCTCCTGTGCTGCAGCTGCACCTCCGTCTCCTGCTCCTACAGGTTTCTTTCCATGAAATCTCTTCTTAGCAAAAGTGAACCGTAGGGGAGGCTTATCATACGTCCATAGTAATAAGCAATTCGTGCCTCTTAACCTTGTTTCTTTGTCCTGAACTTAAAATTAAAGGCTTTGACATGAAATAATTTCCCATTTTACAGTTCTGATGAAATTCTGTGATTGTCATTTCAGGGTAAGTGAGTGGATCTCGAAAGAATTGGATGGAAAGAGGCCATGCAAATTTGGCAAAAATGATAATGGAACATGGAATTGTATGCGCGTATACATGAGCCGCAATGGAGTTGTCCTGTCCAGGTTTTTCATTCAAGTTTACAATTGTATAGATGTGTGTCGCTTTCGGATAGACAGATTACACATCGCCAGTTTAGATAAATGAATGTATATGTTCCTCTTTTCGAATTGATTTCTTACCACAAGGATTGCGTAATTTTTCTTCTTTTCAACAGAATTTACTTGAAAATAATAGACAGATTACACATCGCCAGTTTAGATAAATGAATGTAATGAATGAATTGAAACATGGGCTTATTGGTGTAGCTTTCGGGATGTGGCTGGACTTAAATATGTGAAATAACTGAAGATACTTTTAGGATTAAGGCTGTTTGGCAGCTTTAATTATTGAGAAAATTATGGAATGTGCCGCATTAAACTCACTTCTCTAGTTTTGTGTCATTTTAGAATTTATCCCCTTAGGTTAATACATAGAGGGGAAAAAATAGAGAAAATTGCTGAACTTACCTTTAAAGTGTACGAGTTTAGAATTTTACCCTTTTACTCTTGATATTCCCTTTTGACTGCTATAATTATTTGATTAAAAATGATATTAATCAAAAGTAAGAGGTAAAAATTTAGACTCATGCACTCTAAGGGGTGTTTGTCTCCTTTTCCAAAAAAAAATATTCGAGTGTTTTAAAAAATGGCATGAATCTTTTTACTCCCTCACTAGGACTAGAGTGCCCTTCCTCTAAATTTCCCTTAATTATTGTTATTTGTAGCCAATGAATTGGGTTAAACAAAATAGGTAGTACTTGGGAGGCCCTAAAGAAACTATTGGGTCAGGACTAGCTTCCTAGCATTGAGTAGATGTAAATGGGCTTCACTGGGCTAGAAAAGATAAGCTTTTGTTCACACTTCTCCATTATTCACAATCAACTTGGTGAATTATCTGCCTTGGTAAACAAAAGGGTCCCACGTAGTAAAGAGCTCAACTTTTACACACACACAGATATATATATATATATATACACACACACACACACACTACTGCGTTGAAACACAATTAAGATTCCCTGAGAAAGACAATAGATGAATTACTCCTTGTGAGAACAGCCTAGTGGCTAATGCTGCTCCTTGCAAATAAGTTATTCCAGCTTTGAGCCAAGATAATAATAATAATTGAAAAAAAAAAAATACTTCTCTGAATTTGTTCACCCTTATAGAGCCTTGATGATTACTGATCCTTTTGATGATTACTGATCCTTCTTATTTAGCATTTCTGGCCATGTGATGTCTATAATAGGAGCATTCCCTTCAAACTTTTTTGTTGTGATATCTGTATTTGTAAAACCATAATAATTGTCAATTGAGCATTGCCAGGACAAAATGTGCATTAAATTGTGAAAGCCCAATTCTCTCTCTCTCTCTCTCTCTCTGCTAATGGGTGAAATCCCAGTTATCTTAATGGCTTGATAAATTGTCTCTCCAACTTTTTTAAGCATCATGATAGATGCTTCTCTGTAGAGTAACAGAAACCCCTAAAGAAGATGGAGGGAAAAAAAAAAAAAAAAAAAAGCTTTCAACTATCCCAATAATTTTTCTTGAAACCTGGAATCCCATTACCAAAAGAGAGCATCACTTTCAGAAGTCCCAACTCCAAAGCCAAGAGTCACAGAAAAGAAAAATGGACTGTATATATGATATATATATATATATATATAATGTCTTCTTTCTTTTTTGCCTTTCTTGAAAGTTGAAAATAATTGTCATTGTAATCTCCAAAGTTTTATCACCATGTTGTAGTAGTATCCAACTGGTCAACAGAACAGGAAAGAAAAATGGAGACAAGAAGAATAATATACGGGCAATTGAGAAAGAGTCGTTCTTGTGTCTCTTTCTTATTTAAAATGTGCATGAACATGAATTTTTCTTTGCCTTGAACTTCTGACACCAATGTCCTAATTTGCTATCATATTCTCTTTCTAGCTTTGCAGACTTTAACTGCTGTGGAGCCGAGTGGCTAGTGTGGTTGAAATATATATGTATATATATATATATATATAGGTGTGTGTGTGTGCGTGTATATATATATATATATATATATATTGTAGTGTGGTTGAATTTAGCATTGTTTGATGGTAGGAAGACACATTTACTTTGCAACAGCCCAAGGAGTGGTTGAAGGGATTAGAGAAAAAATTTACACCAAATATGAACACTTTCATGTAGGGATTAGAGTGGTTGAAGTTTGAAACTGAACATGTTTCAATCAAAGAAAGTTGGGTTTTCTTTTTTTTTTTTTTTTTTTAAATTTTAATTTTTGTTTTACTTGTATCATTTTCACTCTTTGGTTTTGCTTGTTTTCTCTTAACATCATTGCAAACGCCATCATGAAAGGAACAGATACTGTTTTCTAATGGGGTTAGACAGAAAATACAACAATGAAAGTTACTACAGCCTTATCCTCTCTCTCTCTCTCTCTTGAGCATTTGCTTTTTTAAAGAATGTTTTCAAGCACTTCCTAGTGAAAAGCTTCATTAATCTTACTTTATCTAACAAATTTGTTTCTTTCTTCCAATAATTTTATAGTGGTCGGTGGAGATTAATGGAGACAACAAGAGTAAGATAAGGCTACTAAATTCAGGTGGGTATTTCTTTATCTTTGTTGTTTAATTTTCAGAAAACATTTATCTTTCCATAACAAATCTGTTTTTCCACCATAGTTTTTTTTTCCTATATTTACTTCTAATAACTGTGATCTAAGTAGAAGCTTAAAATGCAAGCATCCTATTATGTCTTCAATTCACACAATACTAGATGTTAGGAAGACAACAGACATAAGCTTCTTATCTTCTTCAAAGAAAATAAAAATTACTACTAAACATTATTAATTCCTACCACTAAGAAAGGCACTTTTAGTGGTTCATTATAGGATCTTTCTATGGTAGGGTCTGTTACCGGTAGTGTACATTTCTGACTATTCGATCTGATCAAAGTCATATCAAAATAATAATAAAAAAAATATGCAGAATAAATATTTTTACTTAAAATCTGACGGTTGAAAGCGTAATTCATTTTTAAGATCCTATTATAGAAATCTACACAGGAAAAAAAAAGCATCTTTTTTAAGTAGTAACATTTAAAAAAAAAAAAAAAAAGACCCCACAAAATTAGTTTATGGAATTGTTAACGTTAACCTCTAGTCCAAGTTGTGATTGGGCATTGATTAAGCAAATAATGAGGATTGTTGCTTTCGTTTTCATTATCACATCACATAACTTAATCTATTGAATAATGTGACAAGTCCCCTATGTGTTTGACATTTAATCATTTCACTTTTATTCAGTATAATGTTTCCCCTTTTCCTAGCCAACTCAACTGTCAACACCTCTCTTTTGATGATAATATATATATATATATATATATATGTGTGTGTGTGTGTGTGTGTGTGTGTGAATGTTATTTTTTTATTTTTTTTATTTTTACTTTTGTTTATTAATTTTTTTAAACTAATGGATGGGGTGATATCGTCATGTTAGTTACACATCAACATAGCTCTTACTGGTCCTAATATAACAACATTACGTTAATGTCACATCAACATTGTGAATAAGGTGACAATTGAGGCAGACATTTTCATGTCAATTCATGTGTGATATTAGATTAATAAACAAAGTTGTACTTACCTACTCAGGATTACGCAACCTATAATTGTCAATTAACAGCCTTATTAACGTAAAACATCTTTTATTAACATAAAACATCATTGTGTCAGAGAAACATAGGAAGGATTTTTATTAGGGAACTCTTACGGTAATAACCAATATTTTACCATACAGATAGGAATTGCTGTTATATTCATTAGATTAGTTGTTCAACCATTTAATCCTTGAGTGTCTGCATTAAATAATATTTAGCGTACGCATAATCGCTCCTATTTACAAATCATACTTTTGAAAGCTAATGTAACGGCTAAAACAAGTGTTCCTAGCGAGCGATAAAAAAATAGAAGTTTCTACCATAAAAGTTTCCAATTTAGTAGGACATGAAAATGAAACTCTATCAACTGAACGGCTAGATTATTTTATGTATTATATAATATCAAGAAAAATACGACAATTTAACATAATCAAATGAAGATTTTAGCATTTGATAACAAAAAAAAAAAAAAAAAAAGTTGGTGAGTAAGACGAGATCTATGTTCAATGTGTATGGTAATTTTTTAGGGAGTTTTTCGATAGGACCTCCCTATCGGTAGAGCCTATTAGATAAAATTACATCAGATAAAAAAAGTATTGCAGAACAGATGATTTTTTATACACATTTGACGGTTGAAAATTGAGAATTACTGAGAATTTATTTTTTTTAGTCTTACAAGAGAAATTCATATTTCTTATATTTTATCATAAAATGCTCCTATTAATTATAAACAACTATAAGCGACTACCTAAAAAAAAATCAGTAGGGCCTATTTTTTACTATTAGATCATATTAAATTCATATTAAATTGAAAAAGTATGCATAATAGATAATTTTTAAGACAGATTTAACGATTAAAAATTCAGGTATCTGATTCTATAAAAAGAAACTCCCATTTTTTATATTTTATCATAAAATGCTGCGATTAATTATAAACAGCTATAAACCACTACCCAAAAAAAAAGGTGAACAAAAAACACTGTTTTCTTTTCTCTTGCGCGTACAAAAGAAAGTGAAAAACATTGATCTACTAACAGCTATTTGATGACAACTATTAGGGCCCATGATGGGCCACTTCCCTCACGTGTGGGAAGGGGCTTTTGGGCCCAATCCAAGTCCCAAAGTCAGCATCACAAAAGGCCCGCACGTGTTTGTGTCCGCCATCGTGTCGAGGGAGAGTTAAACACGTGTGAGGTGACAGGACAACGGAAGATGCGGGCCACGTGGAATCCGCTACCGCCCAAATTGGGCCGTCGCCTTCGTTGGTCCAAAGCGCAACATTTTCACGTGAAGTTTGGGCCGACAATCGGTCCTTGAATTAGTGACTCCTAATCAGGGAAATTTTCTGTTTTTCAACAACTATTAAATTATCCTAATTTGGGTTTTATTCTGTTTCTGCTTACGTTTTTATTTTATTTTTTTGGTGTTTTTTAAAGCTCCTCTCTCGCTTTAAATTCCTCAGTCCAGCTTTTTGACTCACAGTTTCTTAATAGTTAACTGCTTTTCTAATTAAGGAGAGAGAAAAAAATAATATTTATCTAGCCGCCCATATTTATTTGTTTAATATTATGCAATAAAATAATATATGTTGCAAGTGTAGCCGGGAGACATATCAATTTATGTGGTTTGGTTTCTTCTGTTTCTTTTTTCTCAACTTGTAATGTTTGAAAGCGAAAACTCATTTGGACATCAATGCACTTAAAAATATTTCTATCAAATAAGAATTTATCCAACCTGAAACTCCGACCTACTCTTTTAGGTGGGCCCTATATAACTCTAGATACCTTAATACGACATTGGTTTATTTTTTTTTATTTTAATATAAACCAATTATTACTTATTTATTGAAAAAATAAGTTGATCTTGTAAGTGCTAGATTCTAAACCTACACCTATTTGGGGTATGAGATGAATCATGTACGGTGTTCTTGTGAGAATTAGTATTATTTTATGCTACCATAAAATTTAATTATCTCTAAATTAGTATTTATTTATGTTGCCATAAAATTTAATTATCTCTAAACTTTTGCATCATCCATATATCAAATATAGTTTTGGTCATCGTCTTTTGTCACCTTTGATTCAGCATGGACCTCGACATGCATTTATAATTGCTTGCCATCTGCAACGATAACTTATTTATATATTTTGTTGTTCAATTGTTTGTCTTAAAAAGCAAGGATTGATTTTGAATTTCCATGTTCACTTTCAAAAGTTATTTTTATATCTTTAATCAAGCTTATACATCTTCCAATCATCTCTCTTTTTTTCTCAGTTGGATATACGCCAAACTATATATATATATTTATTAGTTCCTATTGAATGATTAAAAAAAATATTGCTTACTAATATGTGATTTATGTAATATCATAAGCACCAAAGGTCTCATGTTAGGATTTGTATAAAGGAAGTTGGTGAGACATCTCTGTTGTGTAAAAATATTTTGTGCGTGCAAGATTAGAAGTGGGGCTATTTTCTTAATGCAGTGTCATGGTTTAGTTCTGCAAGAAAGTGTAAGAATAAAGTAGGAATATTTAGAAGCGTTTGTCATGCTTTTAGCGGCAGTTTCGGAGAAATTACAATCGGTATGGCTTATTTATCTTGAATGAGCAAAAGATTAGGTATGTCGGCTGACTAGAGTTAACATATATATATATATATATATATATATGTATCTATGTATCTATGTATATTGAAAGAGAGATTGCATTCAAATGTTAATAACCAGTAGAGAGAGCCTCAGAAAATGAGAGAGTATCTCAGCACACTAAAGTCAAGATCACATAAGATTCTTTTTGACAAGACCGCTCCATTAACAGAAGCTTCTAATTGATCGAGGGACAGATCTCCATAACGCTAAAGTTACACTAAACACCGCGAAGATACCAAATACCATAACAATATTAAACACCACAACTAAACTAAACAAGCGGGGTGAAAACCCCTGTTATTACAATACGCAAAGCACACTACAAACAAAAATAAAAAACTAAATAATGGGCCCCAACCACCACCGTCAACTGACTTTGGCGATGAGGTAGGCCGAGGACTTTGAGTGGCACATCTACCGCCGTCAACTGACATTGGCGAGGAGGCAGGCGGAAGACTTTGAGAGTTACACGACAACGACAAGGTGGAGGATATAAAATAGGAGCTAGTTTAATAATAGAAATCAGTTAGCCATTAGCCCACCATTTGAATATTAGTGGTAAGTGATTCATTTCACCGATTCGAGTTTTCAGTTTTAATTTTCTACAGTAAAAAGTTTTAAAAAAATGTCACATATAACTTTTTTCACTACAGTAAAAAGCTTTCACAAATTATTACATCTCAGCTCAAATTGAAAACTCAAATCCGTAAAGTAAACGAGGCCTAAGTAACTCTTTATATATATATATATATATAAATTAGGATAAGTCAATTATGAATTTGAATGGTCACAGATAATAAAAATTTGAGAAAATAGCGAATCTATCCCTCTTAACTCTTTATTTATTGTTATTATTATTTTTTTTGCTTTTCTCTCAAAATTGCTACAATACAGTACTATGACTAAGCGTTGTATAAATGCTATTGTCAACTCCACACCAGCAATCTGAATAAATGACTAATTTATTTCATGTGTTTAAGTTCATAATTTTAATTTTATTATAATATTTTTTTTTTATAAAAAATTTAAAATTTAAATGTTAAATTTAAGAATCACTTATTTAAATACATGAACTAAACGGTCTTAAAACGTTTATCTTCTATTTCTAGCAAAGACCACTGCTCCCAAAACCACCTGATTCCCTCAAAGACTCCACACGTTCATTTTTATTTTCAATTCCTGTTTACTTTACTGATTCGAGTTTGTAATTCGAGTTGAGATGTGATTTTATGTGAGAGCTTTTTACTGTAGCAAAAAAGTTAGATGTGATTGTTTCTAAGAGTTTTTTACTATAGTAAAACTCGAATTCTAAACTCAAATCGACGAAATAAACGGGCATCATCCGTGAAGCTAATCCCCATTAAAAGTAGTAAAAATAAAATAAAAAATAAAAAAAATCACTCTGGCCCCAAACACTAAAAAAGGACAGCCCCACGTGGATAACGGTGGTCTGATTGGCTCAAAGCAGTGGACCGCACAGATCCATTAAGATAGTAAAGAGACCTTGTTCAATACGTGGCAGTATCCTACGGATGGTCCCCATGAAGAGGTCCTCACCCGAATAATTTCTCCCGGATTCTTTGCCTGTCTCGGGAACTGTGATAAGGTTTTTTTTTTGCCCTCCTGCAAATGCATGGCCGGTGGGCCCCACCGGGGAACAAAAGGATCGCCTGCCTACGTCGATGTGTTCCCCCGAGGCCTTTCCTCGCCGATTTTACGAGAACTCTTCAGTCAACACAGACACGACCATAGCTATTGTAATCGTCAGGAGCCTTTGATACGGTGGGGATCGTCTGTGATACTACTCACAGTTACAGTTATGATTCGTTTTAGTTCACTGATTAAAATTTTTAATTTGAGTTTATATGTGATTTTATGTAAAAAAAATGTTACTGTAATACAAAAATTAAATGTGACTGTTTCTGAAAATTTTTTTACTATAACAAAACTCGAATTCTAAACTCGAATCGGTAAAATAAACGGGACTTTAAAAATATAACACGACTATGATCAATCTACATGAATATATATATATATATATAAGTGTATATATGTGTGTACATATTTATAGAAGTAAATATCAACCACCGAGCGGGCATGGCTCAGCAATAATGGAGTATGCCATTTCAATGTAGTGCTCGATTTAGAGTTCTTTAAGGTTCCGTTTATTTCACCGATTCAAGTTTAGAATTCGAGTTTTACTACAGTAAAAAGCTCTCACAGAAAGTCACATTTTAACTCGAATTAAAAACTCAAATTAACGAACTAAACGGGTCTTAAGACTATGCCATTACGTATCCTTACATCTAGCACATTTAACGAGATATAGGAGTAACACAGTGAATATTTCTTTCAATATATGGGGACCCTACATGGTAACATACCGGAGGGGTGCGCTTATGACGTTGGTCAGACATTCTTGAATTTTTTTTTTTCAAAAAAAAAAAACAGAAAAAGAAAGTATTATTTATCTAATTGTCAAATTTTAATGTTGTTTGCGGTTGTAAATTACAATCTCCTTTAATAATGAGGTTTATTATGGTTCGAATTCCAATTTCCCATATTTTTAAATTCACTATTATTTTGCATAATTTACCCTAATATTACACTTGCGCGCCATTTGTAAGTTGAATCCAAATTTTAACTTTGACACTTGGGATTGCAAATTTAACAATTCTTCATGATACAGCTCAATCAATATTAATGAACATCTATTAATAGACGCCAATTATAGGATCCTATATGGTAAAAATAACAAAAGTTTAGGATCCAACTTGCAAGCCAACAATAAGTTTGATGTGCATTCTGTGTAGAAATAGTGACACATTCCGTCTATTAACGATATGCGTTAATATTGAATCACGATTGGGATAATTTTGCAAATTTATGATCCTATTTGCCCAACATCAATAGAGCATGTCAGTTACCAATTATTCTAACATTTTAAATTTCTAATTCTCCATTTACTAACACCGGTATTAAGAGCAACTCCAACCATGTTAACAATTTTATATTTTTAGTTAAAATAGTTAATGATTTAGCCTTTTTTTTTATACTTTTCTCCACTAGGACCGTTAGTTAAATGGTTAGCCATTTTAGAGAATGTCTTTCAAACTAGCAAAATTTAACTAGCATGGAAAGGCTGGCCATTTAACTTTTTCTATTATTTTATTTTTTCAACCGTAATAAATGCAAAGGTTTTTTTTTTTAAATTCAATAACTTTATTTATATCTTAAATTCAATAAATATTAAAATAATCTATATTTAACTAAAATAGAGAGTTTGGAGTAAATTACTTAAAAATTATTAGTTAAAATAACTTTTTAGTCATTTTAACTAAAATTTAAAGAGTTTTTTTAGAGATACTCTATGGCGTGAATATTAAGTCTAAAATGTATTGAATCCTAACACGCAAAGGCTGTTTTGAATTGTGTAACCACACAAATTTAAACTAATTGATTAGAACCCCTTTCTATGATATCGATACCATATTACTTTACCAACTCTGGTAATATTATTACACACCTTCAATCCTAGCACAATTTTTTAAAAAAATTTTAACAAACACTTATAGATGATATGAGTTTGTGAGTCCAATATATTATAATCATACTGTAATAAAACTCAAGTTTATCAGTCTTAAGTAAATTATAGTGTGATGTCAGAAATTTTCTTTTTCAACACCCAACTCAAAGTATGAATTAATTATGCATGCTACTATAGACAAGCCATCATTTTCTAATAAGCAGGGAAATGCCAGTAAATTCCATGTTACAAATAATTAAGCAATTGTATTTATTTGGAATGACTACTAAATAATAATGCCAAAAATTTAAGGTGATTTAGAATATTCGAATCCAAAACAAAACATCTGATCATAGTGAAGTCTTTCAAGGTCGATCACATCATGATTTTGTCTTGGGAAGTATGTAAACACACAATATATATATATATATATATATATATATATATACATATATATATATATATATCTATTTAATGTACATATGTCTCATCTGTTAAGAGACAAATACTATAAGGATGTTTTTTTTTTTTAAACTATCTTTCAACACAAATCATGATCATGTTTTTCAAACAAACAAAAAAATAATGTCAAATTCAGATACCTAAAAACAGTACCGTTATAAATGTAATTTAGACTACCATAAACTAACACTGTGTTGAATCTCCATTATTACAAGTATCTCCATGAATAATTATTGATTTCATTTTTCTGCCTAGATACGACTCATGTTATCCATTTTTCATTTTTCATTTTTCTTGTTTGCGTAAAATTGAGGTGTATATGTATATATATATATATATGTATGTATATTTATAGTAAGAGGGAGTACTTGTCAAATACCCATATATTGTATATGTATTCCACCACAACCAAAATCAAATAATTCAAGAATCCAATCTTTAGTACAAAAAAAGGAAAACTTTGTAATGTTGTATGGCGTTTTATAGGAGCATGGAATGCAAGTGGATGGTGATATTATTATTTATTAAAAAAAGTCAAAACTAGAGTTGTTTTTCTAATTATTTTGTAGGGGTCATCAAAGTGATCAAGAAAAAAAGTGTGCATGTGGTTATGTATATTTTAGTCTATCTAGAATATATAACCATATAGTCCTATATTCATACTTGTTTTCTAAGTTCAAAATTTAGGATAAAAGTTACAATACATCCTACAACTTTGGGATTTACCTACATTTTATTTTTCAGTCATTATTGGATGATTTTTTTTTTTTAATATCAGTTGCGTGTTCTAACAAAAATGAGATAACAGATGAGATAGTTTTTATGCATTATTTTATAATTGAGACTTAGACTACACATATATACATCCAAAAATGGAATTCACATAATCTTATTTGAAAATTTGCCACGAGATATTTGCAGTCTTTTTGCTTCCATTTTGGACAATGCATATGAGATATTTCCAGTATGTCCTAGGATATATAACCATAGTAGTACTATATATATATATAGTATATATATAGTATATATATATATATGTGTGTGTATTTAGTAGTACCATAGACGCACACACACACTCAACTTCATTTGGTTCAAATTATGTGTAGAAGATATTTGTAGTCTTTTTGTCACCATTAGGACAATATTTATCCACCTTTTTTTAGAGAGATTTTTTTTCCCTCTTCAACCTATAAGATTTGGTGAAGTTGAGAGATTGTCATGTATAGCATCATTATATCCTATATGTAGCATGATAAATATCGTCAACTTCATGAATTAATTAGCTTCCAACTTAACTGATAGAGAAAGTTAGTAAGAAATGGTCCTGCATTGGGGTTTGATCTCCCAAACCAAATTGCATGTCTCTTCTATGAAAAACACATCACTTCAATAAAGTCCTCAGGTGCCATCACCTCTTCCATTTACAAAACTCAATTTCACACACACAAATATATACACACGCATATATATATATATATACATATATATATATATATATATGAAGTTGAAGTTGATTAAAATGACTTGTGGAATGTGGACCACATGACCTATCCATAAATTTAATGTCTTTATCAACCATGGTGAAGTCTAATCATGAAGCAATGTGGCCATGAAAAAGAATAGTATTTGGGGGGGGAGTAAATATAGGTAGATAACTGAGAGTGGATGAGTTGAAAGATCTCTATGCATTTAAAAGTATGGATAAGGATAGCTTAGCTCTTTTTTTTTTTAATTGTTTTATTTATTGTACTTCGTTTTCTTTGCCATAAATGAAGACTCTCAATTTTTAGTACTTCACTAGAGAAATTTAAAATTTCATGCAAGTAGTGACCAATAATTTATACCTCCAAGATAATTGTTCTAAGTTATCTATTTGCATTATCAATGAGAGAAAATATCCCTACCTAACTACTCTAACAAAGCCACGTATATCTATAGAATAAGAGCAATGCTAAATGGTTGGACATAAATTTATACCAATCTAGCTATTAACTCTTCACTTATTACCATATTGTTGTATTGTAGACGTTTAGACGGTTCAAATGATGCAAAAATGTGGTCGGTTAAATTTTTTTTTAACTAGGAAAAAAATATATTTTTCCTCGTAACGGTATATGAAAACGACGAATCCTTCTGCTTAGATCATAGAATTATTGACCATACTATATGATTTAAATTAGATGGTGGTTGTTTACTGTATTCTCCTAGACATTTTTTTTCCTGTATGATGAAATACATCACCGTAGAAATTTTCGAAGAAAAAAAAACCCCCAAAAATTGTGAAACACAAATAATGAGAACTTCTATGCATATGGCACTAGAAAACAAACGCGAAATTGATGTTACATTGAATTGAAAGGAAGTTCACTAATAATTCACATTGGTTTGGTCACTTATCCGTACTGTACCCAAAGAGGAAAAATTCCTTACACAATTGTTTTGCAGTGATATTAGATGGCCCTGGCATAATAATACGTTCAGATATCTTTTTCTTTTTCTTTTTTTTTTTGTATTATTACACTGCAGCAAATGTATATATACATATATAGATATATATATATGACTATTTGTAACAGGACCTCATTTTCTTTTTCTTTTTCTACATATCTGGAACCCCTGAAATTCTGTCTCTGAATTTGTCTCTATTTTATTTCTGGGTTTGTCTGTGGTCTATAATAATTTTGTCTGGCCTACCCAGAAAACGTTTCTTTCTTTCTTTTTTTTTTTTTTTTTTTTTTTTTTTTTTTTTTTTTTTTTGCTTTACTGAAATCAAAAACTGTTTTTGTTTTGTCAGCTCAGAGAGGGGCAAAAGAGGGAACAATTTCTGATTCTACCTCATCTGTCCCTTATTATAGCACTCCAAAACAAAAGCCTTTTAACTCTGAACCATTTCTTCTCTTTTGACTGCTTGCGCCCATATCATGGACATACAAAGCATGAATTTGAGATTGGTAGAGGTAAAATCACAAATTTAGATATAGTTATTTTTAAGGGTCTCTCTAGTAACCATTTATCTAATAAAAATCATATCATATAATAAAAGTATACAGAACAAAATAATTTATGATACAGATTTAACAGTTTCTTTTTTAGTACTTCATTATTTATGTGCCCACCAGACAATTTTTCTATTTTTTTAAAATGAGCTCACAAGTTAAATGGGAACCTACTAAATCACTTAAATTACTACTATCTCTTAAGCAATTGAATTGAATAATATTGCTACTTACTCTCCCTATAGAACAAACCTAGTTTGCATAAGATGTGGTCCCAAAATTTTGGTATCGCTAAAAAGTGCACGACTTTGTTTAATTTGGTGGGTTTGTAAAGAGCTATTACTTCACAAAGTTGATAACATTTATTTTTTCTCTAATGCGTCTTTGACTTTGTCATTATAGCATGGTAAGTGAGGTTCTATTTTATTTTTGGACCACTAGATAATGAATATGCCTGGTATAGACAAGTCATGAAACAAAATGATTAATTTATAAGTAGGATTGTTAATTATTCTTCGCTATCTCATTTACTATACGATGGGAAAAAGTTTGTGTCCTTTTCTTGAAAAATCATAGAAAAAGAAAGGAGTTCATAAGGGAAAGGCTTTCTTGTTGCCGTTTTAGTAAAGAAGTCTATGAGGCTTAAGAATCAAATTCCCATAAAACGTGATGATATTATTACAAGAAAAGAACAGCTAAACTAATAGAAAATATAAAAAGGCAAAAAACTATAAAAAAAATAATTTTAAAAAAAAAGAGCTGCAAAAGAAAAGCTTCCATGAAAGTGGAACTGTTTTTGTACATGGGGTGGACTAATTCAAAGTCACTATGCATAATAAACAAACAGCTAAATTTTTTTTTTTTTTAAAAGGAGATTAAAGAGGGGTGGTGGTGAACATGAAAAACATTGGTGTTAACCTAAAATGATTAACCTTTTTTTTTTTTTTTTTTGGCTTCCCTAAGAAGATCATCACAAAAACAGTTCTTCTACACCTCCATGAAAGGATCAACTTTTTTTTTTCTAGAACCACAAGAACCTACCACATATTCATGACGGCATTCAATATTTTTCTTCTCATTTTTACCCCTTTCCGAGTTTTCAATCATGGTTGCACCACTTTTTGTGCCCCGGAACCCATTTTGGGCACTTGGGACTGAAATATTCGGTCACAACCCTTGAGTTCAAGAGCTCAACAATGGGTGCAAATTTCACACACCGTGGGGTCTTGTACTGATTAATTGACGCACCTAGGCTTATGGCATAATCCATAAGCTTATCAAACGTCCCAGCCTCAACAATCTTGATTTCCAATGGCCCGATCGATTTGTCCGACACACGTCCTTGGCGATAAACGCTGTTAAGTGACTCTTCAATCGTCAAACAACAATCCTCAAACACTGAAGGAGGAATTGGAGTTGAGCCCTTGAGACTCATCTCCCAGTAGAGCACATAGTGGCCCGGGATCGTTGTGGTGTTGGCATAGCTCGTGTATTCGGAGACATTGGCGTCGAAAGGAACCAAGTGGTTGACGGCGTTCTTGACGGCGTTTTGGAGCTCGACTTCGTCGGTCTTGTCGGAGTCTATGCTCAGGACCACATTTTTTCGGCATATGAAGCTGAATTGTGGCGCTTTGTTCTTGAACCCTGCCACTCTTAGCACATCTCCAACTCTATACCGGTAAAGTCCTAAACAAAAAAAATAAAAATAAAAAAAAAATAACCACAACCCATTTCACGTGAAGACCAATTAAACAAAACCCATAATTTCTTTTTTTTTTTTCAAAAAAAAATATTCTATGTACACTATTTTAGTTTTTAATACCAAATGATGTGACAAGACGAGCCGTTAATTTTCAACAGGTTAAAAAAAAATCGGCTTTGTGTTAAAGGCTTCTATGATACAACCAATCAAATCCGGTGGGATGGTCGGATGCTTTTTCAGACGCTAGATAATGGTAAAATAAAGATACGGTTCAGTGCGGTTTTTTCATTAAAAAAAAAAAAAAAATTCGTAGTTCCGGGCTAAAACTATTTACCAGCATAGGTTGTGACAACGAGTTCATATTCCTGGCCAAGCTTGACATCAGCCAAATTGACGGGCTCGAGATGTTCCTTAGAATTGTTGGTGACCCCATTGATGGAATTGTTTGATCTGTTGACAGGCAGGAATTCAAAGTAGGCCATGGTGGGGATGAGGGTGTAGGAAACCTCGCTGGGCTTGTAGAGAGGGTTAAGATTGACACCAAAATAGCACTCCGAAGAAGCGTACATGGTGCAGACCAGAGGGAGCCCATTGCTGTAGTAATCAAGCGTCGGGATATACTGTGACATTGTCCCGGTCACAATGACATCCACATATTTTGTGTTAGGCCACAGCCTGGTTATGATCCCCTGCCACGACTCCTTCGAGCACTCCGACTCTATAAAATCGGCCAGCTTAGGGTCGGGTTGGAGGATTTTCCCGACCGCATCGCGAACCGCAGGGTCGGTTATTTGAGGGTTGAGGGTCCCGGTCCGGATGTCGTTGCAAAGGACGCGCCAGTGCTTTTCGAGGAACCGGATCGCGCGGATAAAACCGGAGGCGAAAACCGCCCCGACCCGGAGGACTTCCTTGTTTTGGCAAAGGCCGCAGAGGAGTTGGGAGTACATGCTTTGGTACGAGTCAGGGCAGAGAATGGCCTCATTTGGGCTTGTGTAGTTTGTGTAAGGGTCATAGGGTCTGTCCCTGAAGTGGCTACTTTTGTAATAGGCAGTTAGGACCGGACGAGCCACCAGGCCTCCAGGTGTTTTGGCCTCGGATTTTATGAACAAAAAGTACATTCCTTTGCCTTTCTCTAAGCCAGGGACAAATTGGCTCATCACCGGCATTAATAGGCTATAGAGCAGTGATCTCCTCCCCATTTCTTCCTCAATTGTTGGCATCAATTTTCTCTCACCTCCTGATGTCCCAGAGCTGCCAAAAAACCAAAAAAAACAACAAAAACAACCCATTAGCCAAAACCATCTAAATAAATAACATGTAACATGATTTTTTTTTTTTACTAATAACGTCTCGGAAAATAAGTAATAAGATTATGAATCCAATGTAATAAGGACTTTTTACGAGTACCGACCTAGTCAAAAACTCGGAAATAGGCTTGGAGCAGAGGATTTGTGAGGTGTCACCCTTCGCTATACGGTCGATATCTGGTTGGATATCTTCGTAGGTGATCACGGGAATGAGCTTCTTGAAGGTGTCACGGTCAGTGTGGCCGTTAAGGCCGTGACGCTTCAAGTACTCAACGTTGGCATTGCTTGAGAGGATCTCAGCGAGGACACGCTTTTGGACTTCATCAGCGTTTGCCGTCACGTCTTCTATGAACTCCAGGGCCTTGGCGTTCTTCTCTTGTAGATTGTAGTTGTAGTTTTCAGGTAATTTGGACGAGGTCTTTGGAGCCTCAGGCATGGCTAATTGTTTGTTTCTTGCTTTTGTTTTGTTTTTTTTTTGGTTTTAGAGAGAGAAAGAGAAGAGGGGGGGAGAGAGAGAGAGAGAGAGAGAGAGAGAGAGAATGAGGTCTTGTTGTGAGAAGAGAGAAGTGGAGATGGTTTAGGTGTGGGGGAAAAAGAAAAGAGAGAAGTCGGTTTATATAGAGCCACAAGCGAAGGTGGCTGTGCTCGACCGATAGGGATGAGAAAGTAAAACCAACAATGGAATGAAGGGGCATTGGTGGAAAAACGCACACTTTGGCACAAATTGGTATCATTTCTGTTTTCCTTTTAAGAACATGCTTTTGTGACACATAGAAACATGGAGTTTCCATGCATTCAAGATCAGGTCAAATTACTTCTTTTTTCATTTCTCACATTCATTTCTCATGTTAGAAATTAAACAAAAAGGGTGATTATTAGGCCTCGTTCACTTTACAATTTGAATCACAATTTAAATTTTTTGTTACAATATTTTTTTTTATAAAAATTTAAATTTAACATTTTATATTTTCTCTCATATAAATTTATCTATAAATTTAACTTATCAATTTAAACCCGTAAAATAAACGTGCTCTTATTTATTTATTTTTATAATATGTAAAGAGATCAATGCCCAGTAACAACTGCTTCTTTTACTTACAAGACAACTTAAACATTTGTCTTTACCATTTGTCAAAATGTAGTTATATTTTCAAATAAATAGATGTCAGATAAAGAATTACAGGAGAAATGGATTTTAACCGTAAAGACGCTTATGCAAATCGATGTTGTCTAAAAAAATTTTCTCACTGTATGCATTAAAAAAAATTCAAAAAAAATCTAAACAACCACGTGTCATCATATTACTTGTCGAGTAGCCTCAGTTTCAGCCACACCCTCTGAAATTTTACTTTTTTCTGACTTTTGCAAGCTCAAGCAATTTAAAATCGTCTTCCTCTTTGGAGAATGTGGGCAACAGTGCACAAGCCTAGGGTTCTTGCGTGCAAGGAAAAGCAGAATAAATTAATATTAATCCATTCAGAATATACCTTCTCAAGGTGTTCAAAGCCAATTAGAAAACTATTTTTAATATAAGATAGGAAAATTCAGCCAAAAAAAAAATTTATTTTTTAACCGGCAATACCCGGTAAAACCGCAGTAAGTACTCCCTACAGGCGCGCGCTTGTACCACGGGTGTCCTGAAATACACCGGCAGCCACTTCCCTAATTTGTTATGAGGTAACTTGCATTTCCCGGTAACAATAATTAATCGCTTGATATTTTGGGTCAATGTTTCGCGAGAAATTGAACCGAGGGAAAACGAGAGAGAGAATAATAGTATGCGCAGTTGTGTACGGTAATAATTGGAGGGAAGTTTTTTCCTTGTTCAAGAATCTAAGTGGGACCATGCCAGCTGGCTGCCACACTTGATAATTTGACACGTGTACGAATGGGAGTGAAAGTGTCCGATGCCTTGACGTAGTTACTTTGCTTTGGTTGTATAATTGGTGCCCATTGCTAGCTCCTAGCAAGTATTTTTCACACCCATTCTAATCTTCCCACTATTTGTAAGACATCACACAACACATTCATACACACATTTACATTATACATACATTAATGCTTCCGGGATTCGGGGCTCTTATGATGTATGAGCGGGTCCACGCATATGTCTATGACTCGTGTTTGTGTTATGTGAGTAGAACTTTACGGAGCCGAATAATTTTACTTGTATACATATATAAATTTTAATTTTTTTTTTACCTTCCGTGTCTTTAACCGTTATGTGGGTTAGGTATTTTATTTTTTTTTTCTCTTTGGTAGTTGTTCTTTTTATTTTTGTTTATATAAGTTCGCCTTTAAAAAAAATATATCATGTAAAAACACTCTACTGGTATGATACATTTTTTAACAGTTAAATACTAATCAAGTTCCATTAAATTCTTACACTTTCTTCATTTGATATATCTTTATTATTTGACAATTGAGAACATTATCTTACCAATAAGGTATTTTATATCTTAATAGAAAATAATCAAAAAAATAAATAAATAAAAGAGAAAAAATCAATTTTATATGTTGCCATTCGAGATGCGCACGATTTCTCTCCTGAGTTAAGACCACACATCTCGACTCCATGTTCACTAATTCAAGTAGAAAATTCTAACCAATTATTGAAGACGATTTTTTCCATGTACTATTTTATCTATATATATATAACCATTTTCACCCATAAAATGAGTCGTTAGAACTTAGATATTAAAATGGTATCATTCATGCGTATGGCTTAAAGGTCATGGTTTAGAAGTAATGTGAACAGGATTGGTAGAAATTAGGCTAAAAATTTGAACGTAAAAACGACCCAACCAAAATGTGTTACAATTAAGGCTATAAAGGTTATACGAGAAATAGACCAATAACTAACGTTTGTCAACTAGCTAGAAGTGGTAATGAATAACATATTTTTATTTAAATAATTAGAAAACTGGGTAGTAAAGAAGTTTGAAATTGGAATTGAAAACAAATCTATGTTAACCTAACTAAGACCTAGAAGCGGATTGAAAACGTACACACTTATCTAAAATTACACCAATAATTGTTGCGAAAGTCTCAAGGGGGGTCGATAGTGAAAGAAGTCATATATTTCAGTAATAAAAGAAAATAATAATAATAATAATAATAATAAAAGAAGTCATATGAATGCAAGAAAAAAAAAAGAAGTCATATATTTCAGCAAGAAAAATATATTAGCTTATTAAGGAAGTACTATATACACGTGTTTAGCCCATCTATTCGTCTCTATAATACGTATATTGTTTTCTGCTTGATCAACATTGAAAAATATGTTTTTTTTTTCTTATTTTTGTTTGGTTTATATTTTTTGTGAAATTTAAATATTTATTGTAGTAAATAATTATGATAAGAACAATAATTAGAAGCATCATGACGATGGATGGTTGTAGTAGGTCATATGGAGTGAGAATTAGAAGTATGGACGTGACTGTTTAATTGTGATGGAAATAATTGCACGTTGCTTTATCTTTTTGGATCCTCTGAAAATAACCATCTTTTTTTTTTTATATATATATATTCTCTCTCTTGTTTAAAAGGTTATTTGGAGAAAAATAGAAAATGACAATTTTGCCAAACTTCATACCAGTAAATTTAGTTTAGAATTTTGTATGGCGTGGATTGTTTGATGAGCTTTGACTTTTTAATCTTTGACGATCATATATAGCAGCTATTTAGGTTTGACGTACATAAGTTTTGATTTCAAAAGATAAGAGGCTGAATCTACTGGGAGTGCTAATCACACTCTTAAAAGGCAAGATCTCAACCGTTGATGTCGTGGGACCTCAGATTTAAGTAATGCTTTATACGAGTGTATTTAATATTTATATATTATATATATAATAACGTTAGAAACATCAACTTTAATTCTAATTATTTTTATATAATTTACGTAATATATGAATTGTCATTTTTTTATTGATAATTATTTTAAAGATTATCACGTCAACACAAATAGTCTATAAAATTCATTCTCAATCAGATTTTAATTCTTAACTTTTAAAACGTCCCATAATTAATCATTAAAGTTTTACGTTATTTGAGTTTCGATTATCCCATAATACTTATCTATATTTTGCTGAAAATTGATTATTTACTAACTGAAGGATTAAGAATTATGTACTTTAAAAATATAGGATAACTAAAAATGAATATCGTGAGCCAAAGTAGGATAAGTAAATGTACTGGAGGTAAATAACCCATCTTTTTTTATACATAAAGAAAAAGAAAAGAAAAGAAAAAAAACTTTCTTCAAATGAGTTATAAAAGTAGTACTTATCCAACAATAATAAATTTTAAAATATATAATGGAAATTTCAATATGCTAACTATTAACTACAAGTTCTGAAAGGATAAACAAGGAATTTTCTTTTTAGGGGATAAACAAGAAAATTTCTCCTTGTAGTTTCTATTTTCTTGAGAATTGAGACATTTTATCAAAAGCGGTCATGAAGATGATGGGAACGTTTAAAAATGAGATTCGTGTCATAATTTGAATTATGATTCATGATTCGTTATAATATTTTTTCTTATAAAAAATACACATAAAATAAAAATAATTCTGAATTATAATTCTGAATCTATGAACCAAGGCGTCCACACGGAAAGTTTTGCACCTTATCTTATCCCCAAAAAACCCGGGATTTCAAAGTCTAAAAAGACCTATAAGCTCTTTCATTGCCACGTCACCAAAATCACACTCCGTCGTCAAGATACCTCACCACATCACACTACTTCAAGTGTCTCAGTGAGCGCCACGTGTCAATGCCCTCTCAACGTCTGCCACCTAAGCTTTCCCCACCAAAGCAGTGGCACGTGTTGCACGAGTTGAGTCATTGACTAGTCAAAGCCCCGACCGACCGGTAATATGATCGGATGGCTAGGATCCCAACAATATATCATCTCAAACATTTTATTAAAAAAAAGAAAAGAGGACTTCTGATTAAATAAATTAAAAGAACCAAAAGTTGTATAATAACAAAAATGATCTTTGTGTTTAACACTTTGGTTACTGAACAATTTTTTTGACATTATTCCATGAATTTTTTTTTTCTTAGTTTCGGTCTTTAATCATAAAATTAATGATGAATATTTATAATAAAAGCAAGATAATAATGCGTCCACTTGAATCAACTTGAAATCTAAAAAAATAGTCACTATTGTTAAAAATGTTGAAAACTACATCATTTTGCAATTTATTAAGTTATAGTTTGTTAAAACTAGAACTATTTGTGAAAATTTTTGGTTATTGTGTGATAAAATTATTTTTGTCAAATTTAAGAATTCCTTATTCAATTCTTAATGTTAGCGACAAAAACTACAACAACAACAACAAAAGTTCAACGAATAGTCTATTGAAATAAGAGTTTCAGATTAAATTGTCGCAATACTTATTGTTTAGGAATTAATATTGTCAAAAATCCTTCTAATAGAGAGAGAGAATTCTCTATGCCAGAGTATGAAAATTATCCTACTAGTAAAACGATAATTACTAATTCGTTTTAGATTTCAATAAGTTTTATTAAGTTGTCTTATTTATTAAGAGTATGAAAAGCTATCCTATTAGTCTAATGTGGATTTGACATTTCAGAATTATACTACGATAACATTTTTTTTCCATATCTTACCATAAAATTATCCACTGAAGAATTGATGCTATGTATAGAGTATGCATAAGTTTATTAAATTGGGGTTTTAATTTCTTTAGTAAAATCAGTTTCTGACGGTTAGATATAGTCAAAGTTACGTTAGATTAAAAATGTATGCATAACACACAATTTTTAATAAAATTTTGATGGTTAAAAATAGAAACTTTCAGGGTCCGTTTAGTTCGTTGATTCGAGTTGAGATGTGACTTTATGTGAGTTTTTTACAGTAGCAAAAAAGTTAGATGTGACTATTTTTGAGAGCTTTTTACTGTAATAAAATTCGAATTGGTGAAATGAACGGGGTCTCAGTAGTTCGTTTTTAAGACCTACCATAATTTTTTTTTAAATTTTATTAAGGGACATTCTCTGATAGGTCAGCCTACTGATAGGGACAGTTTCTAACAACTAGATCTAATTAAAGTCATATTATATTAAAAAAATGTGCATAACAGATAATATTTTATGCAAATTTAATAACTAATAAATAAAAAATTAGGAGTAGTTTATTTTTTGAGTACAACTCAACGAGTGAAACTCCTTCTTTTTAATGTAAAATATAAAATTATTCTACTATACATGAATGAGAGAGAGAGTTCTTATGTGGGACCCGGTTACTGGTTGGGAGGAGAAATTGGGGGGAGGCGGGTGCACCAAGGCAGCAGGTAGGCCCGCACCCAAGTGGGACGCATGGTGCTTGGTGCCAAGTGAGAGGGATTTTGGGAATGTTTAGGAGAGAGAGAATGCGTGTGTGTGAGACTGTGAGTGACTGTGCTGTGGTGTGGTTTGTGTGGGAGACAGAGACAGTAATGCAAATCTTTGACCGTTGACTTCTAGTAACAGATATTTTTGTTTAATTAAATAAACTAAAATATATTTAACATCTCGAGAAAAATGGTGTGAATAACGCTTAAGCATTAAATAACTATAGTTCGTTTTATATTAATTAAAAAATATGTCAATGTATCCCCTAATCCCAGCTCTTCTCCATTGTCTCCCATTATTCAGTTTTCTACTATTGATCTTGGTTGTTATACATCTAATTAAATATTGATCAATTAGTATTTGTTTAATGATCATGTGATATGGAATGAAAGAAGAAACCAAAAAAAAAAAAAAAAAAAAAAGAAATTGAAAATAGGCTTTTGAGTTGTGTATTAATTTAGTTAATTAAGCTTGGTACAAATCCTTACACTGGTTTGTAATTAATGTATCAACTACATGTCGACGAAAAATGAGGACTTCTTACTAAAATTTAAGAATTTATAATTCATTTATGACAATCGAGGGATTATGACTTTTGTGTTAAGTGCAATTAATTTACAAGTAAATCTGTCACTTAACTAATTGCATTGGATTACGTATATATAGTACTTTCTCTGGCAAGGTTTGTCAATTTTGTACAAATAGTTGGTAAAGATACATCTATAATTTAGATAAGAAGTCTAATTTAAGTTTGACATTGAGATTAGAGCTTTTATGAGCTCAAAAATGATCAGAAAAAAAAAAAACTAAACCAACCAAATATAATATTGGTCCACGCATAAAATGACATTATCAAACTGATGCGTAAGAAATGGAGATTTGATTTATATAAATAAATATACATATATATATATATATATGCATATATCTATGTATGCATGCATACACATATACGTGAAACATCAAGCAGCGGAAAAGAAACATATGGTCTCTTAATGTCAGAGTTGAAAGTGAGAATTCAATATAGAGTACTTAGAGCCCGTTTGGTTGGAGGATTCATTCTCTGATTCGAATCATGATTCATGATTCGCTATAGTATTTTCTCTCACAAAAAATACACGTAAATCAAAAATAATTTTAATCCATGAACCAAACGGACTCTTAGTTGTGAAGTACACGAAGTGGATATTTGTAATTTGAGAAAATTTGACAATAAATGCAACCAACCATGAAGGTTGACATATTATTAATTTTCGGTGCCCCTTAGTTGAGATCAATTTCTGAATTTATTTATTTTTTTAACTCCCACACAATTGCTAACATATCTAGCCATGCATCCTTTCCGCAGGATATCTGAACTAAATATCGATTTTTTTTTAACAAAAATATTGATTTTTATGAAAAACGCAGTGTTAAATAATAAAATTTTGCGAAATTTTCTTTAAACTATTGATGAAATTTTGATTATATTTCAATACTCTATATATGAATTTTGAAATTTTATTTGAATATGGTTAAGTTATATGGATATGTATATTAACGGTAAATTTATATGTTTGTTTGTTAGACTCAATTTTATATGCTTTCACCATTCACATGATATAAGAGACATAATAGTTGTTTTTTACTTCAAAGTTATATGAGAAAGAAACTATCCAAACCTCATGTCTCGATATCAGTATTATTTAAACCAAGAAAGTTATTCAAATACCTTCGAATCTCTTAGAAATTAGTATTTTCTCATCTATATTATGAAACTATGATTAATATAGATGAAAGGTATTTGTACTAGGTTAAATTACAATTTAACTATTTTCCAGTGTTTTATTTAATTTCTAAATTATGCTTATTATTTATTGTAGTGTGATCATTTCGTACCCCGTAGTTACATGCATATCTAGTACTTTGATTGATAATTTTATCTACTTTTATGCGCTATTAATATTATTTTAGAGTTTCCAAAAGTTTTTCACTTAAATATTCCATATGTTAAGATAGATTTTCATATTTTACGTCATTTTACATCAATATCCATATTTTATTTAATATTTTTATAAATTCTAAGTACCGATATATTTTCACCGATAATACTAATATTATTTTTGGTTGAAACCAGTGATAATCTGCATGCATATATCATGTGTATGTACAGGTATTACGTTGTAGTGTTAAAAAAACAGAACAGAAAAAAAAATTAAAACAAAATTATAAGCATGAAAAAGTACAATTTGATTGCTTAAAAGCTACAGAAATTCACATTGGTCACGAGTTGATAAATCATAGTATCAAAATGGGTGGGGTAGAGAATGTTCAACGTGAACATATACAGCAGCTAGCACGAGGAGAGAAGCTAGCTAAGCAGAAGATTAAGTTAACTTTATATTATAATTATAATTATAATTACTACTTTTATTAATCTATAGGTCAAATTCCAGCAGTGAAAGAACACAGATTAATATGCCTTGACAATTAATTATTTAAACTAATTACGTACATTTGATAAACTTTAAGAAACCTATCTTGTGGTCCCTAATAATATGTTGCCCTAAGTGTGAAACATGGAAGAGATTGTCACTGACAACACAAGCATTTTGGAAGACATTTTATTGGATCTATAAAGGAGAATTATCATCACCGTATCGTTAAGATAGGATCATGCCCTTAATTATGTGACCGTTTTTCGGGTTAATTATAATATAATTTTGATGATTAAACAAAGTACAACCGACTTGATCACTTGGACTTAATTGGCTAATGCAGATTCATATCCGTGTAAATCCTAATTAAACTATTCGTCAATCACATGCCAAAAAAAAAAAAAAAAAAAAAAAAAAAAAAAAAAAAAAAGACATTTTAGATTGCTAGCTTTGAATTATCTGTCTTGGCATGGTCAAGGTAAAAGATGAACTTTTATTATTGGTAGTACGTACATTTCGAAAAGGCTTTGGAGCTTGTGTTCATTAATACTATTTTTAACATTTCAACATGGTACAAAATCATGGGGTTCACGATATTTTTTTCTTTTGGATTTATAGTTGTGAGAATTCTACGGTAGATATGAAAAAATGTACCTCGTGGATAGGTTCATTTTTGAATTATCACGTCTGAATTATGTTCTATGACAAGTTTCGTAAATTAATTTTTACATTATAATGTGATTAACTTTAATAATATAATATTCAGAAATGTACACTATTAATAACCATATCTTAGAGCGGAAAACTTCAATTATGTTTATATATTTTTCTTGTAACCTTGCCCGTGGTAATATAGGAAATAAGCTAAAACTACCAATTCACGTAATGATGAACACACAAGACCCTTTAAAACATTTATCGTTTTTAGAGCAGTAGTCCTACCTTGCTGAATTATTGGTGGAATCTTTTCACCTTCTTTAGGGGTTTTAAAGAAATCAAGTAACAAAATGATGAGAGTTATGAAACATGTACTTTAAAAAAAAAAAAAAAAAAAAAAGATAAAAAAAGGTGTCAAAAAACGATAAACGAAAATGTTGAAAGCCTTATGGGAAGTTCCAAGCTGAATTCCCTGTAAAACAGAAAACGTCTCAAACTCTAACCTAATTCACATGTAGATATGGCCCACAGCTGACACACAATTTGAGCATGTGGACCCTACTTGGGTTCAAATATGTATAATTAATTTTAGCTTCTCATATCTGTGAGCGCAGACTCTCTAAGCTGTACTGTTGAAACATACGATTGATATTGATGGTTACTATTTTTTTTTCTTATTTCAAGTACCCATACTATTATGCATGTGTAACCTTTTCTAGTTGAAAACGAGTTATCCCATGTGTGTATATATATGTGTGTGTATATATAATATAGTACGTAATACCATTGTCAATTAATATTTCCTTAGCACTAATATTAATTAAGACGTAACGTTAGTTCTTCAAAATAAAAAGTTGAAATGGTGTTACTTGATCTATAATTCCTGTAGTCTTTATAATTGCAATAATACAACAAATATACCCATTTAAGCTGGTGCCCATTAATTGAGATTTGGGGACATGTTATGTAGGGCATCTACATATATATGGATATAATATATATATATATATATATATATATACAAGAAAATTATCTCTTTATGCAACATAAGTTGCCAAGGAAAATGTGGACTAAGATCCAAAAGCAACTTTGTGTGGCTAAAGCATAGCAAAATGATGTTTTACCGACGTCTTCAATACCTTAATTATTGTTAGTTTTTGAATGATGTGACTAAAATTCTGAAATTTAATTAATTAAATTACACCCTTTTTTGCGTGAATATAAAGATGTTAAAAATCATGTATATCTTTTGCTTAACATATATGGCCACGATGTTTATTCTTGCGGCTAATAAAAGATAAATCTTTATATCTTGCGGCTAATAAAAGTTAAATCTTTATATCTTGCGGCTAATAAAAGATAAATCTTTAACCTTTCTTTTTTGATAACTTTCATCCACTATCTACTTTGCATTGTTGAAAGTCACTTCTTTGTCATTTGTGCAATAATATCAAGTGATCTATTACTACTACGTAAGCAGCAAATATATATATCGTTTCTTATCAGCATTTCCATAGTTAATAATCAACTCAGAAAACAAGATCATGGATAAATTAAAACAAAACCCGTTTAATCCTTCATGATAAATTTGTTCCATAAGTGATTAATCTCAGTTTTTCTTTTTAGTTTTTTTTTTTTTTTATCTCTCATGAATTGTCTTTGTTTCTTGGTTTATGAAAGTTTCGGCCTCTCATCATTACTACATTGAGGCTCTATAATATATGGCATCTTGTCCGGAAAATCTGAGCCACATTTCTCTTGATAAAGGTGAAAAAGGATACATGGGAAGAAATTACAACTGGAACACAATGAGTAGGGCAACTGAACAGAATTAACTCCGACAGAAAATAAAATAAAATAAAACAAAAAAATTTTCAGGGTCTAAAAAAATATAAGATTATTATCACAATGTCATCTAAAATCTGAATTTAAGATCATTTTTAATTTACTTCTTAAATTTTAAATACTTTTAGTTTGCCAATATTTAAACTTTGAAATGTTTACCACATAACCCTTTTATTGTAATTAGTACTGTTAAAAATAGATAGGAAAAAAATAATAATACCTCACACAGTTAACCCTCTATATTTGCCCTATAATTTTAACATAAATTCTTACAAAAGAGCTTAATGAGACAAATTTAAATTTCAGATAGTAAAGTGAGAGTTTTCAAAGTTTAAAAAATAATATATATAGTAATGATCTTAAAATTTAAGGAGCTCCAGTAAAATTAATCTAAAAATAAATTATCAATTTTAATTATTCACTAAATCTAATCCGTTTATTGTGCATGCATTTTATTTTGATGAGGTTTTGATCAGAATGGAAGGTGAGAAAGATGCCGCAATGCACTTCTACCCCTAAAAACAAAAGAAAAACGAATATATGTTGATCTTTCCATGCATTTCTTCAAGGATATTAACATTAGTTTTTTCAATATTGTCTCTTTAATTTTCTTTTTGGTATATATGGTGCTCTACTTTTCTCGAGGACACTGAAAAAAACTTTCTTCACTTGGCCGACACCTAGATCATCATCATTGTGTAGAAAGATGAAAACCGAAATGACCCAAGTACTTTACTCGTACCATGTTCTTAAGTTATATGATCAAGTCTACAATGAAAAAAAATAAAGAAAAAAAATTAAAAGAAAAAAAAAAAACAAACAAAACCCCTATATGTGTAAAAGGGAATCTACCCAGCTTTTGTTGGATAAATATTATGATGCCATGTCCTCCACTTACATGTACAAAATTGACAACACATAGAACACCGTTTTACCGCAAAAGCGTAAATATGCAGTCAAAATTATTTCTTCAATATCCCCTAAAGTACCATATAATGTAAGTGTGTCAAATATCCACTACCACAAAAGCTATTAGTACTGCGGAATATTTTACGTAGACACCCTTTTTGCACATATTTCAATATCAGATTGATATATACGTTGAACACAAAATTCTGCTCCAAGTGCAAAAGAAAAAAAGAGCTTTATATGATAGCCCTAAAGATATGACATGTTCCTATTGATATGACATGTTTCTAAATGTTAATATGATCAAAATCACTATAGAAGAAGATAATAAATAAGTTGACACAATACAGATGTAACAATTCAATTAGATAGTTATATACAATGTAAAGAAAATCTGCTTATAGCGCATGAAAAAAAGATTTTAAAATAGATCAAAATCACATCAATATACAAACGAATGTTTTTTTAGTAAGAGTTCGTTTGTTTCATACGTTTAAGCTCATGCTTTTGATTCTGTTACACTGTTTTTTCTCATAAAAAAATTTAAATTTTAAATGTCAAAAATAAGAATTACTGGTTTGCACGCATGAACAAAACGAGCCGTAAGATATTTTCAACAAAACCTTACTTAACATGAGAACAAATGAAGATTTTCATCGTATTTTTTATTAAACTTATAGATAATTTGATTGTAATATACAACAAAGAGTAACACGCGTAGTATAGCATTATTTAGGTTATTCCTATCATAAAAACCTAGCATATTATTTATGACGATGTCTTTTGTCTACAACTATCACTTTCTAAGGAGAAAAAATGTTGCCGATAACTTTGGGGCTTTGGATGTCTACTTTATCGTGTGTTTTTTTTTTTTTTTTTTTTTTTTTTTTTTTTTTTTTTTTTCCTTTTTCAATTCACTTTGATTGATAGATATGAAGAGTGATTTTACCCATTTGGAGAAATGGGTGCTTCACCTTCGTATTGATGGATGGGTGATTATTGATGATACCAGTAAAGGGTCCTTATCCACAGACTGTTGGTGCACTCTTGTCGAACAAAGTGCCCCAGAAATTAGGGGGGACACTATTCATTATGCCACTGCAAGTCAATCCCATGCATATATATATATATATAAATGATGACCAGCTGATTAATTATTGTTCTATAGTGATGTCGTATTTTCAGGAAGTTTCTGATCTGTTAAGAGGAGAAAAGAATTGTGTACATATATCTAGGAAAAAACTATAATTTTTATATGATCAAAGAATATAACGCACTATAGCTAATTTTTCTAGTATTATCTCTCGAGAAAGTTCTCGACATTTCCTAAACGATATGATCTTGTAACCTCTATTTTTGGGAGGAAAAAAAAAGATTTTAAGATTAGTATTCCTTACCTTTGTGGTGTGTCATGCGTGTGGATTCTTGTTTGGGAAGATATGACAATAAATCATTGACGTCACATTTTTAATGGAGAATTTCACAGAAGAAAAATACTTTACGGTACTCGAACTATAAAAGTAGCTAGCTAGAGGGGGATAATAGATGTGCCAAAAATATCTTTAGAATATTAACAAAACGGTCATATTGTTTGTAAAAGATTTATCTCTATCTTTTTTTTTTTTTTCGAAGGGTTAATAACATGAGGAAATATAGAGTACATAAGGCATGGAAAAAAATAATAATATAGAGGTAAGCCGACATTTTAAATTATTAAATTTCAACCAGTTACGTTAAATTGTCACACTTTCTTTAAATTAATTTGATTTTAAAGTAATTTCACAATTCATAATCGTATCATATCAAAAGTTGAGTACTCTTTTTGGTATTATACTACAAAATTTTTCTAATAAAAAACTTTTATAATTGGAACTGCTATTTTACTTTACTGGTAGGAATTATTGTTTTAGTCGTTGAATTAGGTTTTTAACGATATGATATATGAGTATAAGTAGTTCGGTGTCGCATGCTGTAAGTTTTTCAGGTGAACATTCACAAATCAAATCACTAAAAAAATAATCTAACTGTCAAAATAGTAGTTCTTACTGCTAGGTAAAATAACAGTTTCTACCGTAAGAGTTCCCCCTAATAATATACTTTTAAATGGCACAATGGGATACAGTACCTGGGCAAGTTGAGAGCAAATGAAGTTGACTAGGAGTTCATGCAATTCTGCTCTCATGATAATCAGAATATTATTTGAAAAAAACAGTGTTAACAAACGATAATCTTTGCAAAAGTTGAAAAAAAAATCTTGCTTTTAAAATGAAAAGCATATGATGCTTACAGAATCTAATTCAACTGCTGGATTCAAGCTGGACTCAGCTTTCTAGACTAATATAACTTTAGCCTCAATTGGTGACATAATCCCACTCCTGGCTTTTTAGGGATATGATTACCATAAAAATTAATTTCCTGTTTAATGTGAGGCTTAGATTATAATCATGTTTGTCATGTCTGTTGAGCATAGTGAAAACATAATAAAGAGATTTTAGTTAGTAATAATATCCATGTTAGAAAAAGAAAAATTAATTAATAGGAAGTGGTGGCACTAGATTATTAGTATGTTATTAATGGCTACATGACCTATATACAGAAACCTAAAAAGGGCATGCTTCCTAATTAGGAAAAAAAGAAAGGCATTTTAGAAAATTGTGATTGGTGCTTTTCTCATTTAATAATATTTTGTTTTAAATAAAAAATTGTTTTTGGGGATTGAATATTCATGAGGGGTACACAGAAAAAAGAAGGAAACCAACTAAAATGGATGCAATATGACTCGGTTGAGGCCACAAATCACGTGGTAATACCAATAAAAATGAGTTTGTCGGCTACTTTTGGAGGCCAGGATTGGAAGGGCTTGTGATGTGTATACACTTTGTGTCTGTCTGAAACAAATAACATTGTTGATTATGGTTGAGCATGTAGGAGAGGATAAACATTAATCTAAAGTAAGTGAGCAAAAGAATAAAACATGAAAAGATGGATCAAGAGAATATGTGTAAGGAAAAATGTGTGCATATAATGAAAATTAAAGAGAGATAAGGAATCTCACCGGTCTCTTGATTAATTTACTTCTTAAATTTAGAAAATTCCCATTTTATCTTGTGAATTTTAATTTTGTCCCATTTAATCTTTTTATTTTTTGGGTTAGAATTGCTGTTAAAATTAGAACAAAAAAGAGGAGATTAAGGGTGCGTTTGGAACTCGTTCCAAAATGATTTTATTTTTTGTATGAAAATGAAAATGAAAACGAAAACGTTTTCAATCCCAGGTAGAAACCATTTTTAAAAATGCGTTTAGTAGTTTTATCAAAAAATTATTTTTTGTGTAAAAAAACCCATTAATGTATCTCTTTCTTTCTCTGCTCTAGAGAGGAGAAAATGAAAACAAAAAATAAAAAACGACTAAAAGTCGTTTTTCATTTCTCTTTCATTTTACACTAAATCAAAAAATCGTTTTCATTTTCGTTTTTTATCTTTATTGTGCCAAATGCCGTTTTAGAAACATTTTCATTTTTTCTTTCTCGAAAAACGTGAAAAATAAAAACGAGATCAATTCCAAACACGGTTTAAGTGTGATCACGTGATATTTTTCAATTTGTATTTGAAGAGAAATTCTAATAAAAAGACCCTGTGATCTTCTTGGCCCCCTTTTTCCAATATGTTTTTTTTAGTAAGAATTCTAACAGACGGAGATAAATGGGAAGTTTTTAAAAATTAGAGCTAAAGTAGAAATGACTCAAAAATCTAAGGACATCGGTGTGATTAACTAAAAGATAATTAAGATGAGTAATTAGAGTGTTGGACGTTTTGTGATTCCAAAGCAAGGATTCTCCATCGTTAATTTCAATGAGCTTAGATTCCTAATCATAATTGTTATGTTTTTTTCTCTTTTGATTAATCGAAAGAATATATATGTATTTCACATTTATATATATGCACCAAGCAAAGTGATTATGACCAATGGAGTTCATGTCCAATCCTAGAGATCAATATGCTTAGGTAAAACCTTTCAGCCCATTGTTTCTTGTCGCCGGATAGGCTATCTGGTGGGGCCCACTAATGGCGCGAACACCCGCTTGACCACATAAAAAAGTACACCTAAAGAAAGTTATTTCCCTCTTTTAGATTATGATGATTGAAGTCATATGCAGGAGTAGTAGTACTAGTACTAGTTGTAGGGGCACACTTTGAGCTTCTCTCTTCTTCATCACGGTCCATGACTTTATAGCTTTTCAATTCAATTAATTTTGCACCTCTTGGAAGGCCAAATTATAAACAAATAAAAATGAGCGTGACAAATAGATAAGAAAGATTATAGAGAGAGAGAGAGAGAGAGAGAGAGAGAGAGAGAGAGATGAAGAAGAGGGTGCTTGAGACCAAGTAAGGTGGGGGACATATTCATTTGGGAGTTGAAAATAAATAATGTACATAGGCATATAGGCTGTATAACTGTGTTTCTTTTGGCTATTAATGAGGGATTAGGGGTTTGTTCCCAATAGAAACAGTTTTTAAGATGGGGGGTTTGTGTGGACCATGTATGCTTACAAGAATTGCTGGTTTGTCTAGATGGTGTTATTGGATGTAGAGTATATATAAATACACATCATATTTATATATATATGTATATGTATATATATGCGTATATAGAATTGCCTTTTCGTTAATTTTTTAATAACGAAAAATTTTGGAGCAATGTTTTGTTTTTTTTATTTTTTATTTTTTTTTTTATTTGGTGTTGAAAGATGGGAGGGGGTTTGAAGGGGGGGAGATAGGGATGGTCCATTTGCAAATGCATCTAAAAAGGGAGAGAAGTGGTGTGTCGTGTCTCCCTACAAATTATCCCCATGAAGAATGGAAAGGAAATTCCATAATTGTGTCTTGTTCCAAGTATTGTTTTGCATCCCTCTCTTCTCTCTCTCTCTCTCAAATATTAAAGGAAGAGGTGGGAAATTGGTGGTGGATGAACAAAAGTGCACCCCTTTTAAGTATAATATGCCCCCACATAAAATGAAAATCCTTATATTTGTTCCATCCATGGAAGTAGGCATTGGTTAATAGCATCTAGACACATTAATTTTAAGTGGACTATACCTTTGCAAAATTGCCCCAAAACTAATGGCAATAAGACCCCCCTTCAAGAGCAATATTTTTGTTTATTTTTAATCTAATGATCCTAGATTGAGAAAAATATACCATGCATATGCATTTTCTCTTGCTAGTTATGTTCTCAACTTGCAGTTTTGCTTTTGTTCATGCTAAGAAAACCAAAGACTTAACAATGCCACAATGATGGTTTTGCAAACAATGTTTTCAGTGCACCACTCTCCATTTTTTTTTTTTTTTTTTTTTGGGTTCAACTTGCTCAATGATGGTTTGTGATGGTTAATTATTAAAAACACAAATTTTTCAATAATTTCTACTTATGAAATCCGTTATGCCATGAAAAGTCCCAACCATACTTGAGGAACTTTTCGCAGTGAAGATGGGAGACTCATCTCATAACCCACAAAAATCATAATGTGGAAGGAACCTGAAATTGAAGAAGAAAAGAAAGCGACAATCCAAACAGAAATAACAATAACAATCACAATGAGAATAAAGGATTAGTGGGTGCAGCTTAGAAAGGCCTTCATGAATGGGTTCCAATAACTGCTTTGGGCTTCATTGAAGCGACCCAATTTTCCTAATCATAAGCCCCTTTTACAGAAGAACCTAAATTGATCCAAAATATTTTAGGAAAACTAGAGAAATGTTCCCCCTCCTTTAACACTTTTAGATCCATTCTCCCTTCTTTCAAACCTAAAGGGACACAATTCTAAGAGGAAAAAACTAGGGAAGCATATCATCTAAATTTCTCTACATTTTAAGTAGCCTTTAAAGCGATACATTACAACCTGACTATCTATATCAAACTACAATTTTTAGAGATTCAGGACCAAACAAAAAACAAAAACAAAAAAAAAAAAAACCCACGATTTTTAGAAGTGCCTTAAATCCATGCCTATAACATTCTTGGTGCATTCCTTGCCAGTTGAAGACTTCCCTTGCAATGAAAAGAGTTTCAAACATGTCACTCGAAAACCGAAACCTCGCCACCCCAGCTGCAGGAAGCAATGACATTGGGCAAAATGGGATGGACTGCAATGTCAATGCATGGCTGCTCATATGCCTTGATTTTCCTGACTAACTCAGAAGATCTGTAGTTGTAAAAGTATATAGAACCATCTGAAGAGCCTGAGATAAGCTTCTCTCCATCCAAGCTGAAGCTGCACTTAATGGGAAAGCCTGATACCCCATGGCCTTCATACCTCTTGTACTTGTTTAGCTTGAAAGGGGGATATGAAGAGAAGATTGCAACGTAATTTCCATTTGACTGGGCGACGAAAACTGGATCAAAGGGGTGGCGCCTCACGCAGGGACAGGTATAGGCTTCTACATATACCTGAAAACGAGGAAAAACACTATAAAAGCTATTAATTAAAGTGGGAAAACATGATTCTTGCTGGATCAATGATCTCTGAAAAAATCCATTGATGATCACAATTATTAACTTCATAAGTATGCTTGTGTGTGGTTCTCTTTTCATTTCTTTATGTCGTCAACAAAGAAAATGTAAAAGAAAGACCGCTCCAAATCCTATGTTTTTGGTTTTTTAAAATCAAGGATCCTTCATAATGAAAGATAGTAAATTGGTATGTTCTAGTTTCAATTTGTATCACTATGTTACCAAACTGCACTTTCATCCCACTCCAAACCATTACTCGATAACCAGACAATTCCGGTAATACGTTTAATGTCACCTACATTACACTTCTTTGGGATACAATCATGATACAAATTGAATTCAAAATACAAACATAATAATACTTTCATTATTATGGGGATTTTGTGATATGTACATATATATATATATATATATATATATCTTTTACAAAAGTGAAAACATAGGGTACCAACATGATGATAATTTCCCGTTCCTGTTTTTGTATTCTCTTTGTTAGGACATCAGTAAGAGTACTCTTACTCACTTCATTAATACCAATTAAGGCTCTTCCAAATCTCAACTAAATAAAATCAGGAAAGTACAAAAGGAAAGTTATCCATAATATGAGGTTCTCTCAACAAATTTGATTGTTAAATCTAGTGCAATTCACTTAAACACGGTCATTACTTCTACCTATACAGTTTTTCAAACAATACTCGAATGATATTTAATTTTTCCTAGTGCAATTCACTTAAACACACGCGTGCGCACAAGATTGAGATTGTTCAAAATTGAATCAAATCCAAACCAACACCAGAGTTTAGATGGAAGTTAACAATAGTTCTTCATATTACTGTTAGCAGAAAATCAGAGACATTATTCTGAGCAAGATATTTACTTTATGCACATATTTTGATGATTTACTTTTTGTACATTCAACCAGTTAGATTTTATATTCCTGATCAAGCTATCCATTGATTCAGCCATAGATGCAAACTATTGCTAAAGGCATAATGGATAGTTTCTCTACCTGATTAGAAAGTGGGACTTGTCGAGAGACATCCCAAACAATAATAGAGTTTTCACTGACGTTGCTTCTTGTTATGTCACTGGAGGAGATAATTTGCTTGCCATTTCTGGTGAATTCAACGTCAAGAACAGGCTCACCACCACGCACAAATTCATGAACCGCCTTTCGGGTTCTAATATCCCACAACCTTATGCATCCTTGTGATCCTCCAGAAAGGAAGAGGTTGAAGTCGTCCTCATGGAACTTAACAACTCCAACCATTTGGTCCTCCTTAAAAATCTGAGTCTCCATCCCCTTCTCAACGTCAACTAACCTTGACGAGCAGTCGTATCCACAAGAAAGCACAGACAATCCTTGCCAAGACCATTTGACATCTTTTACCGCTGCATTATGAATGAACAATTTTCGTGCTATCTTCTGCTCGCTGCTCCACGGATTCCATATGCAGATTGAGTTATCCATTCCCGCAGATGCTAGAAGATGAGCTGTAGACTAACTCTAATGAACAGATCAATAAAGGAAGTGATAAATGAAACTGATGCAGTGCACTGTGGCTCAACACCACCATTTATTAAATTTTTAAAAAAATGCAATCAAATTAAACAAGCAAGAAAATCAAAATTATACATGCACTAAAAGAACATGGTGTCGAAAAATTAGCTTATAATCCTCAAATATGCTGAGCTGTCAATAATTAATATTGCACAAAAAACACAGTCAAGAAATCAAAATTAGTTGTAGCGGTCGGGTAGGCTATCTTATTTGGTTTCACTCAAGTGGTTATCAGGTTCATCATTCTTATAGAGACTGCGAGTTATCTTCTTGTACCGAAAGAAACTGAGCTGATCTTGATTAGTGATTGTAATAGTCATTCATGGACTTTCACGGCTGCTTTCCTTCAAGGATGTCGCTTGTCAAATTGAAACCCATTTTTTATGTGTCTTTTGTGATTGATTTTCTTTTATTTAATGCCAATTCTTGAGAGCTTTGATCAAGTGAAACTCAAATATTTTTCTTGGGATTAATTTTCTTTATAACCAGGAACCCATTACGATTGTGGAAGAATAAATCAGCAAGGAAACCAAAGAAGTACCAAAGCAAAACACAGTCAAAACTTTTTAACTAGAAAGAACTTACCATGAGTTGGTGACCAATGAACAGAGCTGACAGCTTTTGTATGGCTAGACAGAGCTACAGACATTCTCTCACACAGTTTTCCTCGCTGTGCAACACTTGTCGCCTTATTCCTCAACAACGACAATATATCACCGCGAATATTTGAATCAGAAATACTCCCCAAAACTGAATAACAACAAGATAATCAAGGAAGTAAATATTAACAATTTTAGCAATATTTCTTGAATATTACTTAAATATACAATGCAGACAAGAAGAAGAAGATATATATGTAGAATGATTATAATTTTACGCACCATCTGTTATGGATTTAACACTCCAATCCTTCACCAACGAGAGCAATAATATAGAAGAAACGCAAACAAGTATACACACAAAATTTACGATAGTTCACCCCGTAATATGAGAGATATTTCTAAATTCTAATTTCAACCGCCGCAGAATTCCACTATAATAAATAAGAAAATATCACGCATTTTTTTGCCTCTCAAACTCACTGTATTTCTCTCTAATCCAACTCTCAACATTTGCGGCCCCAAATACATGTCTAAGTAGCTCAATCTGTGCTAACTAGGGCTGACAACACGGGTTATGGCACGATGGCACAACACGAACAAGACATGACATGCGATAATTAAACTCCAAACACTCAACAGAATCCACAAGCATTTTCATTTCTACCGATACCAATGTCAATATAATCCACTAATATTTCATAAATTCGAAGCCTTAGGAGTTGTTCTTTTGCATTTTTGAGTTAGGGTGACTTAAGTGATGATCTTGAATTGAGTTTGAGTTATAACTTGAGTTGAAGTTGTAACTTGAGTTTGTGTTTGGATGTGCACATTTGTGTTATGATTTGAATTGAGAATCTTTTTGAGTTTGTGTTTGGGTAGGTCAAAACTTAAATTTGTATTTAGATAGTATTTTAATAAAAACTCAATGGTGATAAAAAATTTTAATAGGATATATGGGTGGGGTTTTATTCGTCTTTTCATTGTGAATGCATAAAAAAAAATCATCTCAATTAGAATTAAAACGAAAAAATTATGACATTTTTAAGAATAGAAAAAATACTGTTTATTAACTTGAGTTTGAGTTTATGAACTCGAGTTGAAGGGGAAACTTAAGTCCCGTTCATTTCACCGATTCGAGTTTTGTTACAGCAAAAAGCTCTCAGAAACAGTCACATCTAACTTTTTTATTACAGTAAAGAACTCATATAAAATCACATCTTAACTTGAATTAAAAACTCGAATCAACGAATTAAACGGACCCTAAAACTCGAAATTAGCTCCAAACTCGAGTTCAAACTCAAATTTTACAAAAGAATAGAACTTGAATAAAGTGAGTTCAAATTTTTTCTGAATTTCGTTGTAAAAGAACAACCTCTTAGTATTTCAAAATCGACATTTTCATTCATGATCATAATAATACTACTTCAGCACACTGAAAACTACAAAACACTTGTAATTTCATTCCAACTTTACTCCTTTGTTAAGTCACTACTACTTTAATTCTAAAAACTTTTCGGAAACTATACAAAACTCCCCAAATTCATAGAAATTCTGTAACAAAAAAAGCTAAAAACAAAACAGTGAAAATAAATTATTTCGAAACAGATAAAAGAAATTTCTATAAAGTAAATTTGTAAAAGCAAAAGAAAAAAAATACCAGGTGAATTACGAACAGAGACCGGCTCAGGAACCATGGGAAGAGAGGAAAATTGGGCTCGCTCTCGCTTGGAAATGTATCTACCGGGAAGCGGAGCTTCTTCTCGGGGCAACGGAGATCGGGTCTCCGGATGACCCGAATACGAGTGGCCGATTTGGTTTCCGAGTCTCGGACGCTTCGAAGAAGAAGACGGCGACGGCGTCGGCATGAAACTTTCGGGTGCGAATTCGGGTTTGGGCACGTCGTCTTCATCAGAATCGGTGGAGTAGGCGTTAAAGAGGAGGTCCATTTAGCTGATTTTGAGGTTTTGAACTTTGCTATATGGTAGTCACAGTTATTTTTAACCATTCAATTAATATTTTAATGATGTAAATTCGTATTTAAAATTTATAATAAATCACACAAAAATATTTTTATTTTAAATTTAGATTTTGTTTATTTTGTGGATTCGAGTTTTTAATTTGAGTAAAGATGTGATATTTTTTTAGAGCTTTTTACTGTAACAAAAAAAGTTAAATGTGATATTTTTTAAGAATTTTTTACTGTAAAAATTTAAAACTGAAAATTTAAATCGATAAAATAAATGAGATTTTAATAATTAATAAATTAATTTTAACGATCTAAGTATATATCTTATTAATAGAGTAAAATAACTTAAAAAACTCCTAAAAGAGGACTGAAAAGAGAATTTTAATATACCTCATAAAAATATTGAATCCGTTTTATACATCCTTTTTTATTTTCTTCACTAAAACATGAGCGGAAAAGCATAAAAAAAGAGAGAGAGAAAGGAAAGAAATCAATGGGAAATGTTTTTCGCGGAAACTTTATGCTGCCGGATTAAATTTCACAATAAAAAGAAAAGAACCGGGAAAAGACAGAAAAAAATCTATAAACAAGTAAAATGATAAAAGAAGAGAATATGATAAATTGGCTGATATTATAATTGTATAATAAGTTATGCCGAAAAAGTTCAAAAATTGAGTAAAATTGCCGATATTGTAATCGTAATAATAAATTATACCAAAAAAAAAAATGCGTGAAGAAAAGTAAAAATTTAAATAATATTGATTGAGCATGAAATTAACAAAGTATTCCTTAGGTTAAATTAAAGAAATAGGGTAAATTAATTGAAGGACAAATAACAAAAATATTTTTAAAACCGATTGATAAAACCATATTGTTCTTACTCGAAAAAATTATGTAATAAAGAAAAACGATTGCACAATGTCGTAGGCGATTGAGGACTTGTAAAGATGTGTTGTAAGGTAAAACGCCGAATCCTAAATTAAACATTGTATGGGGCCAACATGCCATAAATAAGAGCATTAAAAGATCAATGATAGCTCAACCCTATCTGCCACTGTAACGACCCGACTTCTCAGACCGTTAATTAACTTAGTTAAACATTTGAAAACTTCAAATTACTCACATCAAACTTCACGGACTTATAAAATTTTGAATATATATATATATATATTGACATGTAACATATTTTTGACGAGTCATAGGAGTTAAATAATAATAATAGATACACATATGAAAAGCTTCAAAATAATTTTAGTAAAAACCAGATTAAAAATTTTTAACCAAAGACTCAATCGCACACTTCGTACAGGAGAACGTAACGTTATGGTATATACTTAAGATTCAAAATCATAAGTGTTTAATCAATTTTAAAAGACATACCAAGCGTTAACGAAGACAATCACAAAATATGTAATGATGATAATAACATGGATTGGTTGTCACTCTAACGGTTAACGAAAACATATTATGTCCTACTAGTAAAATGTGCAATTGAAAATGAAAAATCATAACCACATGTCTAAGTGTTTAGCATAGGAAGACTTGTCCTATAGATGCAAGTATTTAAATCATGGAAGCCAAACATACTAAAATAGCAGTCTTATAAAGTTTAAAATATAATGGAACTTAAATGCGAAATTAATTGCTGTTGGTATCCATAATCCCTTTGTTGACCCCATCGCTCATGCTCTACCCTGCCAGCCCATCATGAGGGTTTAAGTGGTGGGCTTCTTGCCCGAATTACCTACATCATGAACAACATGGGTGAGCATTCGCTCAGCAAGTATGAACTTAATCTCACAAAATAGTTATATGAAAAATGTTATGCATGACTGATTATGAATAGTTTGATTATTGACTCTACATTTTATGGGCCATGTGTATGTACCGGGTGTACGTGAGCAATAGGGTATCAGGGGAATGACCCAAATATATTATACCGATAACACCCAAGGTCATCATATAGATTGTTCATCATTTTCCTACCTAGCGAGGGTTGGTACGACACTTAAATTATCTTTTCTTTACCATAGCCTCTTATTAGGTGAGCATGCGATTATGATCGTGGCTCATATTCAAAACTTAACATTTAACTTGTAGAGGCAATAATACATCAATAAATTTTTATCATGACATCTTAAATGATGTACTGATAAATGCGATAGCACATCAATCAACAATCATTCAAAAACATCAAAAAATTCACAATCATGCGACATCATTTTTTTTATATATAAAAAAAATAGGTTTCATGCTATAGGTGTGGTTCGTACTTACCTGATCAAGCATAACCTCACTTAGCAATTCCTGCTTACTTATCTTCTTTTGGAACACTTCCTAGTGACAACACTTATTAGTCAGCAAGGGTCCCTTGGTCGATTCCTCGTTATAAGGCCTAAGTCTTTATAATATCTTATGAAAATTCACACTAATTAAGTTCTACTCTAATTGTCTTAATTAGTGTTGATCGTTATCGAATAATCTCCTTAGATTAAATGATTAACCGCAAATTCAATCATTAATTAATTATTAATTTTAAATTAATTATTAATATATTTTTGATTTATTTATTCTTAATTAATAATTAATTAATTATTAATTTAGTTCCCTTTCAATGATTAATAATTAATTAATTAATAGTTAATTATTAACTTTATTACTTAAACAAATTAAGTCGATAAATAATTTATGCTGAATTAATTACCCTTCCTTCCTTAATTAATAATTAACTTAACACTAATTATTAATTAATTAATATAAACTTATTTTATAATTAAACTCTAATTATTTATTAATTAGACCGTTAATTAATTCTTAATTAATTTAAGAATTATGATTAATTAATTAATTACCTAATCAAGTTATTAAAATTTTATTAATCACGTGACAATCACTAATTAACAAATCAACATTAGTGTATCACTAGATCATTGTCTAACTTAATCATCGATTAAGGGTAGATTGACCTCTTTAATTAATCGACCTAATGACATTAATTTCTAACCTTATTGGTCCATGAAGGAAATATGGGCTTATGCTTGTTGGGCTTGAAGGGCTCATAAGGGATTGTGGGTTTACTAAATTCTAAATTGTGCTTGGTCTTTTGTTGGTAACCTAGTGGTTAACCATAGGTAACCACGCCCGTCTTAGGCCCAACTCACATCCAATTTAGCCCAAACTTTTGAGCTCCCATCTAAACCTTAAACTAAGTCCATAATCTAATTGAGTTAAGCATAAAGGATTGATGGAGAATGCTGGTTGCCGAATCGAATTCGGGTGCGGAAGCGTGGGGAAGGCGGATCGTGTATAACAAAAATTTTCACAAAACTTTTGAGATACTCTATAGATTATATTAATTTATGCACGAATAAATTAATCGCATTAATTTATATTATTCAAGGATCAACCGAAAAAATACCTGGAAGCCGACTCGGATGATAACTTGAATTTCTTTGACCACGAACAGTCCTTGCTCCAAGCTTTGTGTTTAGAACACCAAAGTCGTCCACGTCAATTCCTTAATTCCACGTAGATGTGTGTGTGGGCACGCGTGAGACAAAATAGGTTTCTGAAACACTCGAATTTCCACAAACACCAACGCATGCACGATGTGAAATTTTTGGAGAAAAATTTTTTCTTCTCTTTTTTCCTCTATGAGAATTTCGCCCACAACTCTTTTAGGGCTGAAAATATGTTTTTAAAATTGTATACAATTTTCTATCTTTCTCATATTTAAAGAGTAGAAGTC
>NW_010359281.1:167587-181288 GCF_000414095.1 Morus notabilis | reverse complement strand
CTGGAGGTAATTGTGGCCATTGAGTTTGTGACCTGTGATAAGGATAGATAAGCCTTTCGTTCCACCATGCTGATTGCTGACTGATGACATATCCGGATTGGAGTTAACTTCCGAGGTTGAACTAGATCTCTCGGTTGCCATACCGTATTTGGTCATGGGTAGGGTTTGAACGGCAGGGGATTGAAGAGGTCTGTGATTCTGGTTTTTTTGGCGGCACTGTGAGTATTTTCAGGCGGCGCTAAGGAGGGAGAGATGAATTGATACTAGGGCTTCTAAAGGCTCTGATACCATGTAGATTTTCAGAGAAGGAAATTGCCCTCTTTTCTCTCTTATTAATCTCATAGAATCGGTACAATATATATATATATATATATATGCTACAACTATAAATTCTAGGTTAAAGAGAATCGGGAAAATATCCCACTAAACTAGGAGTTAAGAGATAGAGGAAAATTGAATTTAAAGATAGGAAATCAAATCCTAATCCTAATATCAATACCTGTTCTGAAACTTCCGTCAACGGCGCCCCCAAAGTTTCGAACTGCCGGCGGTACTCCCTCACCGTGGTCTCCTGGTGCAAGGATAAAAACTTCTCGCAAAGCGTACCCTCTTGAGTCGAGCGGAGCCGTTCCAAAAGCATTTTCTTCAACTCTGTCCAATCGCGGATCGCTCGCCTCCGGTCTTCCCATTGGAACCAGGCCAATGCTTCTCCCTCGAAGTTCACCACCGCCACATCCAACTTCTCCATCTCTGTCAACCGATTCATGGAGAAGAACCTCTCAGCCCTAAATATCCAGCCGTCTGGATTTTCTCCGTCGAAGACCGGCATCTCGACTCTCCGAGTCCGGAATTTTGCTCGATTTCCCCCCTCCCGCCAATTCATCGGTCTTTCCCCCATTTCCGCCGTAGGATCCGACTGTTCCGTCGGAATTCCGTTTTCTGCCTTCGGCGAATCTCGATCTGCGGAATTTCGTTGTCTCAACAACTCGTCCATCCTCATAAGTAATAATTCCAGACCTTGCTCCAATCGAGGAATCTTCCCAACATCCTCTCGCATCGACTCCATCTCTCTCAACAATTCTTCCCTACTCGCCTCCGTCTTATCCTTGTCGCGATCGTCCGTCCTTCTCGTCATCCCAGAAAAAGTGCTCTGATACCAATTGATAAACACGAACAGAGTCTAGCAATTTCCTGTCAATATACTTCTTGTATTATGCTCAACGAATTACAATCAAGCTCTACGAGCTAAATCAATGGCAGAAAATTACAGAACTATGGAACTATGACCTAGGTATTGTTCGAGTGACCCCATGCACTCCCAAATTCTATATGATCACCGAAATTACAAGATCCCTCCCAGAATCCCCCTCTCTTGCTACTTATACAATCCTCCATCCCGTAACTAACTTTCCCCCCTAATTCTACCGAGAAACCACTAAGCATGCCAGCTCACATACCACTTGCCAGCTCAGCTTCTTGCTCTGCCAATACATCCGCCTGCCCATTGTTATTTCCTGTGTCTGTCACTTCCCTCTCCCGAGCCTTCCTCCTCACATAAGTAAATCGTAAAGGAGGCTTATCATATAGTTAGTAGGAATTAGTATAAATAAAGGGCTTAGTAGCTCACTAGAGGTATGTTGTGATTTGGAGAGTTTTGAGAAACTGAGATTAGGGAGAGCGGTGGTCTCTCGATACCATTAAATTAGGAGTTCCCGGAGTACTCGAATTCTCCGTTCTATCCTTTACATTTCAATGTAATTTGGTGTTCTTGGCTGATTAGATTAATAAAATTTCCTCTAATAAAATTGGTGTTTGGCTGATTTTCTGAGCTAGGATCCTAACAGAAGTTTGCTAGTCTTGTATATGAATTCCTCGTTGATTTGTTAGTTTAATTATGGCCAGGAGTTAGTTTTTTGATAACAATGACAAAGGTATACTATGTTGTCGGTTCACTGTTCACATCCTCTTCTAGAGTTAAAAGCTTTATGTCGAAATTATAATTTTCCATTTAAGTGTGTGTTTCTTATGGATTTTTAAGAAACAGCTATAACAATAAACCATCCTCGGGGATAATTTGTATGCAGGTTACATCAAGGCCATTTTGGATAATTTATAAATTAACAGTCTATTTTCTTTTGTTTTCATGGATTTTATTGAATATTTAAGAAAGTGACAATACTTTGTGTAAGTTCCAAGTTCATGTGTATGATAGCCCTTGAAATAAGTGTGTTTTCTAAAGGAACTAGGAAATTCTCAATTTGTTCTTTCTATGAAGGTATTATTTGATGTTGGAACTTGGAAGAAGGTCCAAGGTACTTATAAGATTCTTTAAGACTGACGTTACTAATTCTCTCAAAGATTTCAATTAATATAAATGATCCATTTCCATTCCTCTGTCTTTGATGTGTGTGTGTGTGTGTTTCCTCCAAGTCTGACATTACTAATTTGATTGCATGCTCTTAGATTTTCAAAGGCTGTGGTGACTGATTAATCAGAGAAGATTGAAGTTGTTGCTTCCAGATTAACTTTCATGGTGGTGCGTGCATACTTATTCGTTGAGTAAATATAATCTTTTCAGTTTCTCCCCACTTTAGAATTTTCCTTTTACTGCAGCTGCTTCTCAACGTACCCTTCTCTATACCTGTACATCTCTCTCTCTCTCTCTCTCTCTCTTTAAGGGATGATCGCACGTCTTTTGATGTCCAGAGATTAGATATATGCTACTTGCTACTTGTGGAGGATGCGTTTACTAATTATTTCGTTCTCTATGTTTTTATTTTTATTTTTATTTTTTTGCTAGAAAAGTGTTTCGTTCTCTATGCTTTTAGCCTAATGTGGAAAGTTCTCGAGTCCTTAGAAGGTATTTCCATCAAAGGAAGATCTCTCGTGGTGGACGAAGGAAGTCATATTTCCCCTTCTCAAGGACTAAGAAGGAGATCTATGTAAGTTAATTTTTATAGTCTGATTCACTGGGATTTGGCTTAGCTCCATAATGATCTTTTAGAATGTCATAGGTATTTTGGTTATTGTTTTGAATCTTACAACAGGATTCTCTCAAATATTGGAGATAAAGCTTATGAGACCACTGATGCTAATTCTTCGACTCTTGTCAAACTGGATTCCGTGGCACAAGTGCACATAGAAAAACATAGGTACTTAATTTCCGCTTCTTTCATTTACAAATGAAAACTTTATAGAAGTTGTTGGACGGATGAGAGATCCATCCTGAAAAGGAAAAAAACAAAAGAACCAAAAATAAAGAGACTAGATGACCACACCGATAATCAGCCACCACTAAGAAATTACAGACCAGAGATCCCCTAAAGCAACCTAAACCAAAATATCTTCCCAACTGAGCAATATCAAGGATAATGGAAAATCCTTAAAGGATTTATCTGTAGAAGCCCAGAGAGATGCAAGACATTTTACGTTCTAAAATAAATCCTCAACTAGCATCTCATTCTCTTCAAAATCCGCTGATTTCTCTCAAGCCAGACCACCCAAAGAATAGCTAAAACCATGGCTTTCCACATTGTCTTTGCCTTCATCTACCTTCCAAAACCAAAAACATCTTCTACCAGAATTGCGTTACTTTGGGCAGGAAAGGCCCAAGAAAGAGAGACGGCTCCCAAAAACTTAGACCATAATTTCCCAGCAGCCTTATAATGAAGGAATAGATGGTCCACTGAGTCCGCACTTTCCCTGCACATGACATAGCAACTAGGAGACAAGACAAGATTAGGATGTTTTTTCTGCACTACGTCACAAGTATTCAGTATCTTACGAAAGAACAACCAAGTAAAAACCTTAACCCGAATAGGAGTACATGATTTTTAGGTAAAGTCAAAAGGTTTGAAAATAGCATTATTTGGACACTGAATCAGAGACTGAAAGAAAGAATTATAGGAGAAACCTTTTGAATCTGCATTCCAAATTCGAGAATCCATTTGAAAAGGATTTTGAACAAAGGTTTCATAAGGAATTGAGAAGCTCCAAAAGATGTTCACAATCTCTATCATTCAAACTTCTTCTAAATCTAAAATTCTAATTAATTTGAGATCCTTCCTCAGACACCAAAATATCCTTTATTTTCAATACTTTCTCCCTCACCAGACTATATAATCTTGGAAAGCTGACTGCAAAAGGCAAGTCACAACACCACTTGTCTTCCCAAAACCTCACTCGACTACCATCCCCCACCTTCTGACTTACTCTCCCAGGAAAAGAGTTCAATCCCTAAGAAATAAATTTCGAAGGATTCCTATGAGTGCCTCTAGTAACAAGGTTAGAATCCCAGCCATTGGATTGCAATCCATATTTGCTCCTAATAATTGTGGCCCACAGAGAGTGTTGTTCCAAAGGAAACCTCTATAACCACTTACTCAAAAGAGCTTGATTTTTCTTCAACAAGTTCCCAGTTTCCAAACCCCCTTCTTTTTTTACTAAAGGAGACAACCTTCCTAGCACCCAGATTATCAACTGAGTTCCTCTTCATGCCATCCAACAAAAACCACCTCATGCGAGCTTCAATCTCCTTAGCAACACCCACTGGAATCTGAAAAAGCGAGTGGAAATAAATTGGGATGCTCGACAAAACTGATTGTGTAAGGGTAAGTCTTCCTCCCCTAGAAATAAATCTTTTTGAGATCTTTTCCAACACTAGATTCCAAAACTCTCTAGATAAAGGATTATCTTCTCATGCATATGCTTATCTACTGCTGATTTGTAATGTGAATTAGCCTCTTCAAGATTCTTCTTCGCTACGCAATGATTCCGTTGAACATGCTCTTCAAACGTCTCAGCATTAGGATTAACATCGATAGGAGGAAGACGAATCAAATCCATAGTATGCTGCGGAGCACTAGTGTAGACAACTTAGAAAGGTGTCTTCTTGGTCGAATGATTGGGCATACTATTGAAAGCAAACTCAATCTTCCAATCCTATTGCTTTGGCTTATCACCGCAAACTGATCGAATCATGTTGCCATGAGTACGATTAGTCACTTCAGTTTGCCCATGTGTCTGTGGATGGCTTGTAAAGAATTTCAGAGGAAATTATTTCTTATTTCCTTGATACGGTTTACAGTGAAGACTCCCTCTAAATAGAGAGGCCAAAGGTACAATTATGGTAATTCCTTATTACCACGTTTATTCTCCTATAGAACTACCAAAAATACTACAAAGAAATTAGGAAATGAACACAAAGTCAATACACTAAATTGAGACACAAAATCCATGGGAATCACTCGAATATTCCCATAGAATCACATGGATTTTCCCACACTCCCCCTCAAGCTAGTGAATATATGTTAATCATTCCCAACTTGTCTACTAGAGCTTCAAAGCTTTGTCTTGGTAATCCTTTGGTCAGAACATTAGCAACTTGTTGAGACGAAGGCACATAAGAAAGTTCTACTACACCCTTATCAATCTTCTCCTTAATAAAGTGTCTGTTAATTTCCACATGCTTGGTACGATCATGGTGAACAGGATTCTGAGCTATACACAAGGCTGCTTGATTGTCACAGTAGACCTTTAAAGGAGTCTTGTGTTCAACTTGCAATTCTTCCAAAACTCGTCTGATCCAAATTGTCTCGCAAATTCCATGTGCTAGTGCTCTGAACTCGGCTTCTGCACTCCTGCGAGCAACAACACTCTATTTCTTACTCCTCCAAGTAACAAGATTTTCCCAGACCATAGTACAATAGCCAGAAGTTGACCGCCTATCTTCGACTGAACCTGCCCAATCAACATCTGTAAAAGCCTTAATCTGCCTTTGTTTAGTCTTTCCAAAGAATAGACCTTTCCCTGGTGTCATTTTGAGATATCTCAAAATCCTATACACGGTAGCTAGGTGTTCTTCATAAGGAGAATGCATATACTGACTCACAACACTTACTGCAAACGCTATGTCAGGCCTGGTGTGAGATAGATAGATTAGTCTCCCTACTAACCTTTGATATCTCCCCCTATCTACTGGGTCTTCTAACTCCTTCACTTTTCCATTCATCTCCACAGGGGTTTCAGATTGTCTTCCACAAAGCATACCGGTTTCCTCCAAGAGATCAATCGTATACTTTCTTTGGGAAATCGAAATGCCTTTTCTTGTACGAGCAACTTCCATTCCTAGAAAGTATCTTAGCTGCCCCAAGTCGTTGACTTCAAATTCTCTGGCCTACACTTTCTTTAAGTCTGATAGTTCTTCAAGATTATCCCCTGTTAAGATAATATCATCCACATATACTATCCAAATTGAGACCTTACCACTTGAGTGTTTGTAGAACAATGTGTGATAATCGCCCACGTACCATTCTTTCTCAAAGCTTCCATTTCCTCCAATACTGCCTTCTTCCACTGTGGCTTTTCAAGGGCCTCGTGTATACTGTTGCGTGATTTTTATGCTTGCAAGTGCACGTGCTGCAATCAAGTAATAAAGAGTGAATAAGAGTCGATCCCACGAGGATTGAGTCATCGATAATAGAATGTAAAAGTCACCTCAAACACCAAATTTGATAAAAGAATCAACTAACTACAATTCAATAAACTAATTGGACAAAAAGGAAGCAATGTAAATGCAGTAAGTAGTAAAGATTAAATGGGCTAGGACTATTGATTTCACCTTAGTTGTAAGTCAGGCCGTAAAATGCTACAGGAATGCTACAACATTTTTATTCCAGTTAACTGAAACGCAATTTTTACATAAAATTCTTCCGAATTAATTATGACTTAAATTCTTCAAACCATTTCCAGCATATTCCTTTGTGAATCTAGTTCTCAGATTACAGATCTTAGTACTGGTTCCATTTAGTTATGCAAGATGAATAATATATTCCTATACCATTCACAAATCAACAAACTTAAACAAGGATATTGAACTTGCATCATCTATATTAAATCCAACTCAAATTAACCTTTCCAATATTAATCTAAGTCTTGTATCCTATAGTTGATGGCCAGTCAAAAATAGAAATAAGCTTTAAACATACATAGATGAACAGGAATAAAAACTCAAGCAACTTAGAAATTAACCATCATCCTTACAACCTTGGTTCCATTAACAATCCGAGCTAAAAACAACTTAGCTCATGGTTGAATTTGCAAAAACCATATTCTCCGCATAATTCATTGTTCAATAAAATTGCAAACCCAGAGAGAAATTAAATACAACAGAGAGATAGAAAAAAGTTAGGCTGATGTGGAGCTTCAAACTTTTTCTCCTCCTTTTCCTTCAAGCGAGCTTCCACTGGGTGAAGAAAGCTGAAACAATCCTTCTCTTAGTATTGGTCCCCTTTTCTTCTTCCTCTCTGTTCGGCACTGATGTAGCTCTCTTTTTTTTCACAAAAATGGCATGAAGACTTATTAATGCTTTTGCTTCTCCTTTTTTTTGTTCTTTTGGTTTTCTCGGGCTTTTTGCGCTGAGCTCCCTTGGCCTCCTTACCTCTGGCGGCTGCAAAAAGGATGGGATATTAATCCCTCTGAGAACCAACGCCAAGGACAAAGCCTTAGGGCTAGTGATGTAGCTCTTCCACATGGCGAGAACTGAGTGGAAGGAGAATATGGTGGACAGGTGGCGGCGCGGGACTGGTGAAATGCGTAGGTGCACGGGAATCAGGTGAGGCACAATGCAGGTGATCGAACAAGCTGGAACTAGTTCCCAAATTTAATTCTCTTGATATTTTTGACCCATTTAAATTTTATCTTTTCAATTTGGCTCCTTTTTCTTTGTACTTTTGACCCCATGTCATTTCAAACTTTTCACTTAAGCCCCACTGTTACACAAATGAGAATACTAATTATTTTGGAAGGAAAACTAAAATAGAAATTACTAAAACTAAAGTAAGTAAACTAAAATAAATTAAAATAAATCTAAAATGAAAAGTAAATTCATTAACATTCAAAATAAAGTAAAGTAAAATAAATAAGCTAAAAATCTCAAAAATAGCCACTTTAAATGCACAAAAATAGTAAAATAACTCTATTTTTAATAGAGTTATAACACCCCTAAACTTACTATTTTGCTAGTCCTCGAGCAAAACAAAAACAAAAATAAAAACGAAAATACTTAAAAATAAAATATGAATTTTGTGGGTGACTTCTCAAGAATTTTTTCCTCAAAAATTGAATCAAGAACATAGCTTAGAGAAAAAGATAATTTCTAACAAAGTGTTGATTTCAAATCCAAAAGATTGTTTCTTGTCAAATTGAACTCTTTTTGTGTGTGTGAGTAGCCATATGCTATATCATCAATATTGTCAATTCAAATAGGATCATGCGAACATGCTCTATATAAAGGATCTCAAATGAGAATTTCAAACCCCATAGGCTCACTTTTCAAAACTCTCTCCACTAATGTAGATCAACACATTACTTGAGATTAATAGGACTTTTTAAGTTTGTAATGTTATGCTAGGGTAAAGGTAGGGTATGAGGTAATGTTGTGGTTCAAATCACCCCCTTAACACATCAATCATTCTAGGACCTTAAAAAAGCTCAAATAACATATCAAAGTAATACCCCCAAACTTGATTTTTACTTTTTTTTTTCATCCACTTATTGTTTTGTTTTTTTGTTCTTTTTTTCACTTTTTTACACATTTTTGTATTTTTTTTAACAAATCCCCTCTACCCCCAAACTTAAAATCAACATTGTCATCAATGTTGCAAAAAGAGCAAAGAAGGTAAAGAAAACTCCTTTTTTTCTTTTTTTCTTTTTTTGTACATATACAACACAACAAATAAATTTTCACAACACCACCCTTCCTCCCATATGCTAACATAGCTCAATGTGTGTCCTAAAATGACCAACATGCTTATGGGTGAGGGGTAGAAAAGTTGGAAATTTGTTGAATAGGCTAGGCTAAAGATGTGGGTAACGAAGAAAATGGTATAAATAGGTTCAGTGGGGTCTACTAGGAATATAATATGTCAAGGTAGGCTCAAAAAGCTCAAACGGTCCAAAGATGGCCTAAATCCTCAGTAAAGTGTTTATCTAGGATTTCGCCTCAAGAGTTCATCAAGTAAGTTCTAGAGTTTATGAGACTTAAGAATAAAACACATTTACACAATCTTTCTCTAGAAATTCAATGAATCAATAACACTAGGCTAAGTGCTCAAATGAAGAAAATCACAATCTTTGAATAAGACAATCAAATGAATTCAAGCACAAAACTTAGTAGAAAATTATCCTTTTCTAAAAGCTATGTTCGATCCAATCGCATTAATCATGGGTTCAAGAGAATTCACCACAAAAACACACCAACTCAAGAAAACACAAGGCTCTAATTTTTTTCTTTTTTTTTTAAGATACAAAAACAAGCAAAGACATATACAACGACAAACAAAGTTTTTCCCCCAAACTTATCAAGCACAATATCCTCAATGTGTAGGCAATAAAAAACACAAGGAAAGGTTTAAAGAAAACTCCCCTATGTTGATTTGGCGCTTAGGCTTGAATGCTTGCTCGCTCTCTTGAATTGAAATCATCCCTTAAGCTCCAACGCTTGCACCTACAAAAGAGAAACACTACAGCAAAGTAAAAAGTTTCTATAAAAAAAAGAACCTTAAAAAGAAAGAAAACAAGAAAAAGGTTTAGAAAACTTGGGTTGCCTCCCAAGGAACGCTTGCTTTAACGTCTTCAGCCGGACTCTTGGTGAAGCGCTCATCAAAAAGCGGCTTCCGCCCATAGTAAGTGTCATATGACACTACACACGGGTCTTTCCTTGCGACGCCCTCAAGCTTGGCATGCTTTTTACAATTTAGGCACATTGCACTAACCAGGTTTGGCTTCGAGAAGTGATGGGCTTGATTGGAGAACTTCATTTTTGGTTTGGGCTCATAAAGAATGTAGTATGGTGGCGGTGATGATGATGGCCAAAATGGGTCGTATGAAGGTGTATATAATAGTGCCATTGATGAGCTCAAACCAATGGTCTCATGAGCTTCCACATCCTCCATCAACCCTTTTTCTTCTCCCTCTTGTAGGAATTTCTCTGACATCCCTTCAAAATGCTCTTCACGCTCCACTTGGCTATCCAAAACCATGCTTGCAATTTGATCTTCATAAAAATCATGGCCTTGGAAGGACATCTCTTGAACTAAAAAGTGTACGTCGGTATCAGTCATGTGATAGTCCAACTTAGTGAAGGATTGAGCTAAAACAACTTCAAATGGTTCTTTCTTTTCATCCTGAGGCTCTATTTCCTCTAGAGGCTCAAATTCCCGTGAAGCTCCCATATCATTCATTTCACTCTCCCAACCTTGGTTGTTTGAGTCACCATCATCAAGCCACATTTGACTATTCACCATTTGATTTTCAACCTTAAGATTCTTCGTCCACTCCATCAAATGGTTGATAGCATTCCCCAACTTTTCACTTAAGCTCCACTGTTACACAAATGAGAACACTAATTATTTTGGAAGGAAAACTAAATAGAAATTACTAAAACTAAAGTAAATAAATTAAAATAAATCTAAAATGAAAAGTAAATTCATTAACATTCAAAATAAAGTAAGTAAAATAAAACAAGCTAAAAATCTAAAAAACAAGCCACGTTTAAATGCACAAAAATAGTGAAATAACTCTATTTTTAATAGAGTTATCATATACTTCCAAGAATCTCCTCAGCAGATATCTTCTCGGTTATAGCTCGGAAAGCAAGTGATAAATGTTTGAAGGACAGATTGTACAACGAATGTTGGGTGCAGTTCTGAGTACCTTTTCGAAGTGCAATGGGAACATCAAGATCACTAGCTGGTAGTTCCTCCTCTACTATCTGAACCTCCTTCTCTTTGGATTCTTCAGCGACAATACATCCCTCATTCATTTGTGTGTTTACCTCCGGTTCATGCTCTTGACAGTGCTCCGGAGTTTAGGCTTGTGTTGCTTTCGAGATTGTCCAGCCCGCCTAGAATAAACACGAAGTTCTTGTGATTCTTTTTGTGTGCTTTGCACATGTGATTCTCCCCCTGTTTCTAGATCATTAGACAACATAATAGGTAACACTAGACTCTTAGAAGGTAAACTAGGGGGCTCTGACTCTGATTGAATGGGAAACTCTGACTCTGTCTTTGATTGAATGGAGAAATCCTAAAGCTACCCTACATGTCTCACATTCTCCCCCTGAAGGGTAGGTTTGTAGTAAGCTTGATTTTCAAAGAATGAGACATTCATGGATACATATACCTTTTTTTTGACAGGACAGAAGCATTTAAAACCTTTCTGACTTGGAGAGTAGCCTAAGAAAATGCACTTAATAGCTCTAGGATCAAGTTTGTTGAGTTGAGGTGAATTCGAGTGTCAAATGCAGTACATCCGAATGTTTTGAGGGGAAGATCATGAAGTAGACGAATTTGGGGATAAGATTTACGACGAATAGACAATGGTGTTTGGTACTGAAGGACTCGAGACGGAAGACAGTTAATTAGATAGCAGGATGTAAGAACTGTTTCCCCCATAAAAACTTAGGAACATTGTTAGCAAACAAGAGTGCACGAGCCATTTCAAGTAAATGCATGTTTGTACGTTCAGCGACACCATTTTGTTAGGGGTATCGACACACGAGCTTTGATGGATATTCCATTCTCTGCTAGATATGGACCCAGAGTATTGTTAAAATACTCTCGCCCATTATCTATACGAAGAATTTGAATTTTTGTCAAAAATGTGTTTCCACCATTTTTTGAAAATTTTAAAAAATGCTGGCAGCATTTGATTTTTCTTTTAAGAGCAATACCCAACTGACTCGAGTATGATCATTGTTGACGGTTGGATTTCGTCAACAATAAACCCGCCGGAATACCTTGGGGTTTCCCTTTGGATTACCGGCTCGTGGGTTTAATGAAAGTGTGGATTCAGGTTAAATTTAAGTATTTTTGTGTTTGAATGAACTGTATGTAAATGAACAAGAAGAATTTTATAGTGGTTCACTCTATGAAATTAGAGCTACATCCACTGTATATACTGTATTTCTTTTTGTGGAAATTTGAGTTTACAATGAATATCATCTCTCTTTCTCTCTCTCTCTTTCTTTTTCCTTTTAAAGTTTTCGGACCCCTTTCCTATTGGGGTCCTTCTTCTTTTATACTCGGGCTTCCTTCACTAGGTGGGTTTCCTTCGTAGGTAGGAACACTCAAGTGCTCTCCCCCTCTAGGCCCAGACATAGCCCACTAATTAGTACTGTTCACTCAACCAATTAGTATTCTATTACGGCTCTGTAACTCTCCGTAATGCTTTTCTGTCCCCTGGGGGGGGGGCGGTTTGTAAAATTGCAATTAATACTGTCAGACTTCCCTTATCTTTGCATGTAACCTATCATGTCGAAAAGGGACGTTCCCCTCGTCGTCAGTAGTTGTTTAACCTTTCTCGCCCCTTCCAGTGATCTCTTCTGCAGTCGAGGGATCTTGTTGTGTCGACCCAGGCGAAATCAACCGTCGACGCCTCATAGGGTCGTCGCCCTAATTATGGACTTCATCTTCGGGTTCTAAAGCTGATCTTGAGGGAAACGAAGCGTCGAGCGTTGGGTGCTCGGCGAAAAGTAAGTATAGCCACGTGTCGTGACACTGTTGGTCCAGGTGTCCATCACATTTTCTCACACAACAGCCACCCCCCAGGTCGAGGGCTCCTTTTTTAGGCGGCCTCGAGCTCTAGGTTCGGTTTGTCCTTTCCGTGCTTCGGGTGTGGGAAATCGGTCCCGAATCTCCGTTCGCAATGATGGCCTGGGTGCTTTGGGTGTATAACCGTCGCGTCGATTAATTTGGCATAATGATGAGTATCCGTGTTTCAAGAAAATGAATATAGGCCGTCGGATCCGCGTCTTTTCAATTTTCCGCCCTTCCTCTTACCGTCAGATACGGAGAGTGATCCCGGGCCGTTGGTCTTTTGGGGTCTTCATCCGACGGTTGGGGGCCTTCATTCCCGACTCTTTAAGTACTCTCTATGGACCCGATGATCATTTTTTCCTTCTTTGAAACTTCAAAAAACTTTTTGCCGCTGTTTTGCCGGGACATCCGTACTTTCACCGGAACCATGCTTGCTGAACTTCCGCCTTCGTTCTTCCCGTTCTCCGAGGTGCACTACGAAACCGTCCCGGGTTTACTTCTTCACCGGTAAGTTCCTAGATCCTTCCTCTCTTTGCGTACTCGCGGGAATTCCCCCGTTGAGTACCAGGAATATGTAAACATATATGCAGAAAATGAGAATAAACATTTAGTTAAAGAGACTTTACTTTGTTGTATTCCGTCGTACTGGATGACCTGACTTTTATATGTGCGCATTTTTTGTCTGTTTGTCTTTGTTTTCTTGGTTCTGGGGAACCCGCAGTTCCTATGAACACTCGTCGTTACCATTCTTGTATGAATGGTCGACGTTAACCAGTCGTCGTTTAGAGTAGTCGCCGTTTATTCCTCTCGACGTTAGGGTTTTAACTTAGCTTTTTGTCCTTGTTTTTACCAGAACAATGGCCCAAAGTTCACCCAGTCGAGAGGATTCTCTTTATGTCGTCCGTTCTGACCCTCCTTCGGTGGTAGAGATCTCATGGACCTCTTCGTCTTCCGGTGTCAGCTCTGTGCTGAGGGATATCGAGGATATCGAGGGAAGTTTTGAGCCCGGCGACGATCTCAGCAGTGAATTCGGTAGCGTCGACCGAATGATAGACGAAGTGGTTGAGCGGATCCCTTTTACGGGGGGGGGGTGGGGGGGGGCGTC
>NW_010359281.1:165523-166893 GCF_000414095.1 Morus notabilis | reverse complement strand
ATGGGAGGGCTCAGCCTAGGTTTGGAAAGCTTATTCTGGGCATCCCCTCGTCGTCACATGGGTGGAAGCCCATGTTTTTCATGATCCGTGGGCCTTTTAACTTCCATCCCAACGACAGCCAGCCCCGCCGAAGGCAGGTGCAGGCGGTGTTTGGGAATATGAGTAAGCCCCTCAATTATCTCTTTATCTGACCTGATCCCCCTTTTCACATGTTGACGAGGAGTCCTCTGTGTTGCAGTTAACCAGGATCGGCCAAAGTTTTCTGGAAACAGCTTGGCGAGGATTGCAGAAGCTTTTTCCTACTCGTCGGAGGTTCGCCACATCGACACGCTCTTGACCAAGGAGAACCTTCGTACTGCGGGCCTAATTCTCGACCTTCCAAACCCTTCGGATCTCGACGCCGTTCGTTCGTATTTCCATTTAAGCGACGAAGGTAATGACTTCTCTCGACGCTTTGTTGAATTAAGAATCGTATTTTCCTAATGCTGACGGTACCCTCTCTTTCTTGCTAGAGATGACATCTTTGAGAATCCAGCTTCCTGGGGGCCAACGGCCGGCGCCAAGCCAACAACAGGCGCCGAGCCAACAGCCGCCGTCCGTCCTGCGGCCCCCGTCAGGCCAATAGCCTTCGGCGAAGGGGAAGGAGAAGGCCGGCTCTTCCTGCCCTGCACCGAAAGGCAAAAAGAGTAAGCACAAGAGGAGGCGTACTGAGGAGCCGGCCCCTAGCCAGGCGTCGACTGACAAGACCTGGACACCGGTAGTGCCCATTCCTGATGTCCGTGCACCCCCGGGACCAAGAGAACGCATACTGATCCCGGGGGGGAAGATTACGAATGCGAACTTCCAGGTTCCGGATATTTCTAACGCCGAGGTCGGGGCGATGCTGAAACTCCCCCCTCGCTTTTCCCTTGTCTTCCAGGCCTTATACGAGTCGTTCCTCGAGCCCCATTGGGTCGCTACATCCCAGTCTTCCATAGTCGACCGCCAACGCAAGCAAATCTCCTTTCAGATCCACGTAAGGCAGTTTTTTTTTTTTAATTTCCTGCCATTTTCCAGAGCCTCGTCCTTTCCCTTCTTAACCTCCTTGACCTAATCAAGGTCGAGGAGCGAAAGGATGAGATGGACGATTTGAAGGCCATGCTTCAGTCGCTCCTCGATGAGGCCAAGAAGAGCAGGGATGATGCCATCGAGGAGAGGGATTTGGCGAAGGCCCAACTGATCAGCCTGGACAGCGAAGTAACCAAGTTGAAGGCTGAAGTCGCAAAGCTTACTCGACGGGCTGATCAATCTGAAAAGAAACTGGCCGGGGCGATCGTGGATGCCGAGAATCGGTATTCCGAGGGGAAGGTCGACGGGAAGATGGAGGCCGA
>NW_010359281.1:164517-165283 GCF_000414095.1 Morus notabilis | reverse complement strand
GGGGAGGAGCCAGCGGGTGGTGCCGACGAGGAGCCAGCGGATGGTGGCGACGATGCTTAAGAGCTATCTTTTATCACCCCTTTTTTTTTTTTGCTTTCAGACAATTTTTATGTTACCCGTATTTTTATATAAAGGCAATGGGTTCTGTTCATACCTTGATTCATAATCATTGATTTCCTTCCTGTTTCTCTTTCGAAAATTCCTTGGAATTTATTAAGTGCCGTCTTTCTCCTTGGAGGATTTGACGTCGAGCTTATCCCTTTGGGTTGTCGTCTTAGGAAATTATTTAGAATTTCACTAAGTGTTTTGTCTTTCCTCCGTGGAGGATTTGACGTCGAGCTTATCCCTTTGGGTTTTCTTTTAAGCAGACACGTTATTAAGGGGTCAATCTATCTCACGCTGAAAACATATCAATTTACTATATTTGCAAAGAATGTATAATAAAAAACGCATAACAACTTCATACATTATTGGTAATACAACTTTAGTTGCTCAGCATTCCACGGGTGTTGAACCTTTTTGCCGTCGAGGTTTTCTAATACGTAAGTGCCAGGTCGTAGTACTCTCCTTATGCGATAGGGTCCTTCCCAAGTCGGGCCCAAGGGACCAGTATTCTTGGATTTTGTGCTTTGTGTCACCCTTTTTAACACTAGGTCTCATGGGATGAACCTTCTTTGCCGGACTTTCTTATTATAATATCGTGCCGTCCGTTGCTGATAAGCGGCGAGACGTAATTGGGAGTCGAGTCGCTTTTCTTCCAATAAAT
>NW_010359281.1:161090-162460 GCF_000414095.1 Morus notabilis | reverse complement strand
TTGCAGAGCTTTGATCTTCTCAGGGTTGGCCTCAATTCCGCGATTACTGACCATAAACCCGAGAAACTTTCCCGACCCGACTCCGAAGGCGCATTTCTGGGGATTAAGTTTCATGCGGTATTTTCTCAATATGCCGAACATTTCTCCCAAATGATCGACGTGATGGCTGGCCCTGGCGCTTTTTACGAGCATGTCGTCGACGTAGACCTCCATCGTTTTACCGATCTGCTGAGCGAACATTTTATTCACTAGCCTTTGGTAAGTAGCCCCTGCGTTCTTTAGGCCGAAAGGCATTACTTTGTAGCAGTAGAGGCCCCTGTCGGTTATGAAAGATGTGTGCTATTCGTCGGCTGGATGCATGGGGATTTGATTGTATCTGGAGTAAGCGTCCATGAAGCTTAGCATTTCGTGCCCCGCCGTGGCGTCGACCATTTGATCTACTCGAGGGAGTGGGAAGCCGTCCTTTGGGCAAGCTTTGTTGAGGTCGCTGAAGTCGACGCATGTTCTCCAGTTCCCGTTGGGTTTGATTACCAAGACAGGATTAGATACCCAACGTGGATAATGCGCCTCCCGGATAAATCCATTGTTGACTAACTTGTCGACCTCTTCCTTCAGCGCTTCGTACCTCTCAGGGTTCATTGGTCGCCGTTTTTGGCGTTTGGGAGGATACGTGGGGTCGACGTTTAGGGAATGACTCATTACTTTGGGGTCGATCCCCTCCATGTCGGAGTGGCTCCAGGCGAAGACATCTAGGTTCTGCCTGAGGAAATTTTCAATCCTGCTTTTGAGTGGTGGGGTTAAGTCCGAACCTATTTTTAGTATTTTGATAATTCCGCTTTCGTTAATCTGGATTTCTTCCAACTGTTCGATGGGCTGAGACCAAGTAATTTCCTCTTGGACCCGGGGGTCTATATCCTCAACGAGGCCTTGTCGAACCATCCTCGTTTCCTGTCTTCCCGGCTGGTCATATCCGCGTAAGGCATCGGAGTATGCGACCCTGGCTTCGTACTGGTTGCTCTTAATTTCTCCTATGCCGTTTGGGGTGGGGAATTTGACTTTTTGGTGGTAGACAGAGGTTATTGCCTCTAATGCCTGGAGGGTTGGTCTCCCGATTACTGCGTTGTATTGGGAGCCTCCTTTGATGACCACAAAGTTGGCCATTGTCGTTGTCTGTCGGGGTTTTTCTCCGGCTGTTATAGGTAGTCGGATAGTGCCTTGAGGAATGACGGAGTCTCCCGTGAACCCGTACAGCGGCCTGGTGGTTCTTTCCAACTGCCCCTCGTGGATCCCCATTTTCTCCAAGCAGTCGGAATACAGGAGGTCCACCGAACTTCCATTGTCCACCAAGATTCGACATACGGTGTGGTTTC
>NW_010359281.1:149654-160058 GCF_000414095.1 Morus notabilis | reverse complement strand
CGTTGGCATCCGCCTCTTCAGCATTGATGTATCCTTGCGCCCTTGTAAGGAACTCTTTGTAGCTGGAAGGGGGTTTTCGGTTTAGTTCCCTTTTGAAGGGAGTTATCTTGTTCATACTGGATAATGCTCCCATCAGGGCTTCCCTGTCCGTGATATCCATTGTAGCGGCGACGGCCTCGCCATATCTGGTGAGCCACTCCCTTAACGTCTCATTTGGCTTTTGATATATCGTCGTTAGGTTCTGCTTCGGGGGTATGTACTTTTTAACCCTGATGAACTGGAGGGAAAATGCTTCCTTTAGTTCATCCCAGCTGGAGATAAAGTTTGGCTTCAGCGTTCGGAACCATCTTCGGGCAGAGTCTGTCAGGTGGTTCCGAAAGGCTCGGCACATGATCTCCTCGGCGTACCCGTGCAAGAGCATGTGCCCCGTGTACATTTTCAAATGGTCGTCGGGATCTCCTCGTCCATCGTAAGGCAGAATCGACGGCGACCTGTATTTATCGGGGAGAAGGGGTGCCATTATCTCTGCGGTGAATGGATGGTCATGCGTACGACTGGGCATAATGTCGACGTTCATCACCTCGGTTACCCGCCCGATGTTCTTTCTCAGCCCTGCGATGTCCCTGGTTAGTCTTCTTTCCAGGTTGGCCATGCGTTCCATGAGGGTCCGCGCCTCTTCTGTTGATACAACTGAACCAGCAGCTCCCGGCGCTTCCACCCTTTTAGCGAGGGGCCCACCTCTGGCCTGACCGCCCGCCTGCACCGACCCCGAGTCTCCTGGCCGGTTTCCTCCGGGATTTTGGGGCAGTTCCTCGATGGCTCGGATCCCAGCGGCTCTCAACCGGTTGCCGGAAGAATGGGAGGGTTGAGGCCTAGGAGGGCCCTGATGGTCCTCGCTTTCCCCGGTCCCTTCTTGGATGTGCGGGCGGTTACCGTGATTTGGGTTTTCCATCATGGCAGGTCCTTGTGGTATTGGGGCATCCTCTAGTGGCGGCATGGAGTTCCTTCCGTCAACAAGTTTTTGTATGGACTTGTGTATTTTGTAAATTTTTGTTGTGATTTCTATGTATTATTTGTGACTTTTATAAATTTTTAGGTATTTTTGCAACTACGACCGCCAATACCGGTGGTTGTTAGCAGTTGTTGACGGTTGGATTTCATCAACAATAAACCCGCCGGAATATCTTGGGGTTCCCCTTTGGATTACAGACTTGTGGGTTTAATGAAAGTGTGGATTCAGGTTGAATTTAAGTATTTTTGTGTTTGAATGAACTGTATGTAAATGAACAAGAAGAATTTTATAGTGGTTCACTCTATGAAATTAGAGCTACATCCACTGTATATACTGTATTTCTTTTTGTGGAAATCTGAGTTTACAATGAATATCATCTCTCTTTCTCTCTCTCTCTTTCTTTTTCCTTTTGAAGTTTTCGGACCCCTTTCCTATTGGGGTCCATCTTCTTTTATACTCGGGCTTCCTTCACTGGGTGGGTTTCCTTCGTAGGTAGGAACACTCAAGTGCTCTCCCCCTCTAGGCCCAGACATAGCCCACTAATTAGTACTGTTCACTCAACCAATTAGTATTCTATTACGGCTCTGTAACTCTCTGTAATGCTTTTCTGTCCCCTGGGGGGGCGGTTTGTAAAATTGCAATTAATGCTGTCAGACTTCCCTTATCTTTGCATGTAACCTATCATGTCGAAAAGGGACGTTCCCCTCGTCGTTAGTGGTTGTTTAACCTTTCTCGCCCCTTCCAGTGATCTCTTCTGCAGTCGAGGGATCTTGTTGTGTCGACCCAGGCGAAATCAACCATCGACGCCTCATAGGGTCATCGCCCTAATTATGGACTTCATCTTCGGGTTCTATAGCTGATCTTGAGGGAAACGAAGCGTCGAGCGTTGGGTGCTCGGCGAAAAGTAAGTATAGCCACGTGTCGTGGCACCGTTGGTCCAGGTGTCCATCACATTTTCCCACACAACAATCATCAATAAAGGTTGTGAACCATCGTGCACCTGATATGTTATTTATTCTTGAGGGACCCCAAATATTACTATGAATAAGTGAGAAAGGTTTAGAAATTTTATAAGGTTGCAGAGGATAAGGAACACTAGTATGTTTAGCAAATTGACGTGTTTCACAGACAAATGAGTGGGCATTTTTATTGGCAAATAATGAGGGAAATAACTTTTTCAAATATAAAAAATTAGGATGGCCTAACCTATTATTATGCCATAACATAATTTCACTGGAAGTAGAGACAAAATCACAACTCAAAGCCTGAACTTGTTTATTCTCTGCAAGCTGAGAACCTTCAAATAGATATAGCCCATCACACTCCTCAGCACTGCCAATCGTCTTCCCCGAAAGTAAATCCTGAAACTCACACAAAGAATGAGAGAACTTAGCGGTGCAGTTCATATCTTTTGTTAACTTTGTAATTGACAAAAGATTGCAGGTAATGGTTGGTATATACAACACAAAGTGTAAAGTTATATAATAAAAAATTCTCATTATCCCTTTTCCTGTTACTGGTGCCAAAGAGCCATTCGCAATTTTAATTTTCAAACCATTATCACACGGTTCAAAACTTGAAAAAATACTCCTATTGTTTGTCATATGGTCTGAGGCTCCCGAGTCAACAATCCAATAAACTTTGTTAGCAGTTTTGGTTGTTAGGGCAAAAAGAAAATTACCCTTCTGTGCAACTACTATTGTCGGGCCTGAGGATGACAAAGTTGAGGATGGAAGCTGGGACAGGATAATCTGAAGCTGTTCCAATTGTTCCATGTTGAATGCCGAACCAGAACTGGTTTCTGGAATTTTTTCTCCTTCTCCAGATGAGGTTGTGAAGCCTCGGCTTTCTCCAGAATTTTGTTGGCACCAGCGTTCACGTGCTGGCTTCCAATCCGGTGGTATGGATTTCCCAATATGTGCCTTTGGTGTATCCATGACGCTGGCAGCGATCACAACAAGGCCTATCACTCCTCCTTTGATTTCGGTTCTCTCCACTAGGCCCGGGATTTTTCCTGACAACCAAAGCTGATTCTTGGTGTGGCGGTTAGGGTTGGTCTTCTTTTTTCCAAGCATTACTCTCTGCCAAGCTTCTTCATGTCTCACTTCAGCGAATGCCTCTTTAATCTCAGGAAAGTGTTTAATTAAAAACACTACCAACGTAAGACTAAATATAAAGAAATCGGCACCATGCCATGCATCCCATTTTATAGCAAGTCAAAAGACAAAAAATGTGTTCTTTAACATCTAATAATTTATGGTTTTTTAGTTATATTTAATTTAGATTAAGCGTTGTTGCATGTGCTAACATTTTTAATAGTTATTATTGTGTTGCTACGTTGAGTAAACTCTTCTCACTTTAGTTTTTACCACTGAGTTAAAATTCAAATCCTTTTTACTTGTAAGTTTTTTTTTTTTTTTTTTCGTTCAATAATATAAAACATTCTTCCTTATTTAAAAGTAAAAAACCTAAAGCACGAAAATGCCGCAGGCACTATACAACACTTGTTATTAAGAAGAAATATATCCTCGTAGCAAAACAAATATATATATATATATATATATATATATATATATATCGTGTTGTTTCTAATGATGATGTCTTAGAGAGCATTCGTGTGGTAAAGAGCATTCGTCGTGATTCCAAACAAACAATACTGAACAGCTTAGTGACACAGATCCATAAATTTATTCCAACACGAATATTTAAACAATATTTTGAAATTAGATAGTAATATAACAAAAAATAAAAATAAAAATAAAAATAAAATCTCTAGTACACTATTATTTATGTTCGATGCTCTAATCATTATTTAAAATACCCTTTATAAATTTCTAGTCCATTAGCTGTGAATTATATACAAATTAAGACGAGGCTTAAAAAAATTAATTATATGATTTGATTGTAAAAATACTAAAGAAAATCTTTAAAATAGTAAGCATACCCATGAGATGTAAAAGTATTCAATGAATATTTGTACTTCAATTTTAACAACTATCACTTGTTGAAAACTCAACAATTATGACAAAAATTACATATAATATTTAAAATTATTGTGAAAGTTTGAATGATCATATGTCGTTTTTATAAACTTTCATTGATAGAAGTCATTAAAAGAAGTTTTGTTAAAACTTGTTACAAGAAAAGTTGTTTACTTAAAACTTGTATACTAACAATTTGGCAACATCGAGGAAACTTCAGATGGCCTCCTACTTCAACTATAAATAGGCCTTTAATGGAAGACCAAAGAACTGCCGAAGTTTGTAAGAGAAATCAAGGAGAGTTGTAAAAGGAGGAAATAAAAATTAATAGAAGAAGTGTTTTGAGAGAATAGAAAGAGTATAAAATTAATAGTAGTATTTCTCTATATTTGTCTTTTTGCTTTACTATTTATTTACCTTATTTATAAAATAGTATATATATCCTCCAATTTATAACACGTTATAAGCACGAATTGCTCTAAAAAAAAGGTAAATTCTATTAGTATTACATCTTATAGTTGCACTTATATAGTCATATTGTTGAAGTAATATAATTTAGTTTGATTTGTTTTTCTACTCATTAATTTTTGGTTTATTTGTTTTGTTTGTTCACTTTGTTTTGCTATTTTATTTACATGTTGTTTTGTGGATCATGCACGGCAAGTAAGCACTGTTGCTTGCTTCTTGGGCTTATTAATTCTATTATTATTTCCTTTATATTCGGTACACTATTTGACAAGCTAACAAGTTTTCACAAATCTTATTTATTTGTTGACTAACTTGCCCTATTTCTACCACCACTTGTCAAAGAAATTCGTTTATGCCAAGCTCCATGAAGCTTCCCAAGAACTTGACGTAAAGTCGTTGCCATAAGTTATAAAGTCTATATATACACTATAGGAAGAGTTCAATGATACGCCTTCTTCATTTTCTTTTCTTTATATTACTTCTGCTTCCTAAGGCTCTTGAAATTTGTTTACTATTTATTCAGAGCTTTCTAACTAACACTTTTTACAAGTGTATAGGTAGCCTCTGATATACTTTATGTGCACTTTTGGATTAGGCTTAGGCCTAAAGACCTAAACTTGACAAAGCTCAAGTCCCATAATTTAAGTCCACAAAATTGTGTGGACTAGATTTAACTAAGTAGCTAAATGGTGGCTAAGTAAAATAATACGCTACATATTAACCAATTCTTAGCCACAAGTTTTTTGTGGCCATGGTTCATTCTTGGAGCTTATATAAGGGGGCTTGGAGGAAGGGTTTAAACATCTCATTCTCACCCTGTAGAGAGAATTCCCATAGTGAGAAAAATTTAATTTCTCTAATTTTTTTTCTTTTGTGAGGTGTTTCTCCTATTTACATGAGAGAATGACTATTATTATTCTCTCTGTGTAATTTAGAGAGAATGTTGTAATTTCCATTTTTCATAGTGAAATCGTCCACACTTGTCCAGTAGTTGTAATCCCCATTTTGAATATGCTGGTTTTCGACATTTCGTTTCATTTTCAAATAAATTTGTTTGTAATTTTATTTTTTTTATAGAAATTTGTTTTTTTACTAAGAAAATAAAAAAAACTAATGTGGCAGATTGGGAGATTAAAGGGTTAAGGTGGGTATAATACAAAAAATATTTATAAAAGTATATGTTTCTAAAGTATAATGATCAGATATAATAATATAGGAACATTTATTAATATGGTCGGGCAAATAATTACTAAAAAAATTATTAGAATAAACAGAATTAAAAAAACTAATGTTGGTACCAAACAAACTAATTTTGGTATTTTTTATTATTAGGAACTATACTTGATATAAGTTCTCACATTTAATGTTTTGTATCTATTTAATTAAAGAATAAACTATTTTTGGCATTTTTTTAGTTTAGGAATTAAATTTAGTCTAACTTTTAACATAGAGAGTATTTTTAAAGAGAGAAAATAGTTTAGAGACCTTTAATTAAATAAAATAACGGTTTCCATTCAAAATATAACAAATGTACTATTTATGAGATACTTTTTAAGTGCAAGGACTATTCATGAGACAAAATTAACTATAAGGACTAATTTTAGAGAAAAAAAATTTAAAGACTATTCACGCATTTAACTCTTAAAATTAAGAAGAAACGTGCCATATGTGTCATATTATGTGTTCCAATTACAATTTGAATTTTAGTCTCTTCTTTTAAATGAGCTTATGTATCGCAAATGAATATACTTCTGTCCAAATTTTGACAGATATCATCTATTTGAGGGCATTAAATTTTGAGAGAAAGAGGGAAATAGGCTAAGACTTAGATGAATTAAAATTAATAGGCTAATAATTTACATAAGTTAATAAATAGGCTAAATTATTATTTTTGTCCATAACTTGTCTGGTTATGAACTATAACTTGACAAGTTATTGTCCATAATTTACGGTTTTTGTCCATAACTTGTCTGGTTATGAACTATAACTTGACAAGTTTGTCCATAACTTATCTGATTATGAACCATAACTTGACAAGCTATGGCCTATTAATTTCTATAACTAAAAATTAGCCTATATACTTTCTTAAGCTTTTCATATTAGCATATTTTATACTATTTCCGTTAAATTTTTATTAAATTGAAATGTTGGCTTTTTAAAAATTAGAGTTAATCTTATAAATAACTCTTGAATTTTATTTTCAATCACACTTTGATCTATAATTTTTTAAAGGGATAAAATCATTTTAATACCCTATTATAGTGAAACATGTTCTTGGTATCCTGTCTTTTTGATAATATTAAAGAGGTACTTTGACCTTTTCAAAAACATCTGTTTAGCTCCCTGAAGTTGATTTTTAAAATGTAAAATGACCTTAGTACTACTCTAATTAATTAATTGATAATTAATAGATTTACAAAAAAAAAAATCATGAGCTTTTTTATTTTGTTGTTTTCTTTTAAATATTTTAATATTTTTTTTTAAAATACTAATTTTTATTTTAATTGATAAGAAGGGAAATTTGGACACTAATTGTCCTAAAAATTAGTTTTAAAGTACTGAGAAGATTTAAAAAAAAATCAAGATGGCATTTTAATATTATTAAAAACACAAGATATTATAAACATGCTTCGTTATAATTTTATTCCCTTTTTAAAACATTCAAAACTTAAACTTGAACTGTGAGTTTGTTTCAGTTTAAGCCATACGTGATATACACATTATATTGACAAACAATTACACTCTATCTAACACAACATGGAACATGCATACTATGCGTTAAAATAAATAAATAAATAACTATGCTAAGGGAATGTCATCCATGACTTACCATATTTTTAACATTCAACTGGAAGAATAACTAAAATTTAAAAGTCTATCAAAATACTGTTTGCTTCACCACTTAAATTGAGAGTTTGAGTTGTGTATGAGAGAGAAAAATATAGTAGTAAAAAAGGTTAATTTAAATTTTTGTTAGAGAAAAGACTGCAGTAATAGAACTTAAGTTGTGACTTGGGTTGTGAAATGAACAAGGCTAAAATTGGGATAAAATCTCAGGATTTTTTTTGGAAAAATATAGCAAATAACATATTTTAAACATGTGTAGTTTATAGCATATTGTATTAATATTAGTAAATTATAACATATTTTGAAATTTTATTGCAAAAAAATACTGATTTCCAAATTTACTCTTATTTGTTAAGGTTTCATCTCTTTTTTTTTTTTTTGCTTCAAACACAACTCTCTCTCTCTCTCTCTCCCCGTCACTACCATTCTGATCTCCACTTTGTGGAAGCGTATATCCAGCGGATCATGTATAACAAAATTTTCACAAAATTTTTTAGATACTTTATAGATTACATTAATTTATGCACGAATAAATTAATCAAACTAATTTATTTACTTAGCGAATGATTAGGTCGATAACTTGAGTTTTTTTTATCACGAACGTTCCTTGCAACAATCATGTTTAGAATACTTGAACCTTCTTTGTCAATTTCTTGAATCTACAAAGACGTATGTGTGGGTACGCCTAAAACAAAATGGGATTAGCAAATAAATACTCAAGTTTTCTATGAATATCAACACATGCACGACGTGAAATTTGGGAGAAAATTTTTCCTTTCCTCACTCTATAAAATTCGGCCACACTATGCTAGGGAGAGCAAAATTGTGATTTTTAATTTTTTGCAATCTCCTATTTATAAAGTAGTAGTCAGACTCCTAGAATAAGTCTATAAGTCTAAACTTTATCTCTAAGATAAAGCTTGATAATTATCTCCCACTTTTAATTGATTTTGGAAACAAAATTACCTTTCTCCCATATCCTATATGGTTGGCCACCATAGGAATATTCCTCCCTGTACCAAGCACAAAAAGCAGATAGGGAAGGAGGCAAAATTCTCCTTTATCTTGTAGTCTAATTTTGACTTAAATTTAAATTCCAATTTAAGTCAAACTTAATTTAAATTGAATTTCAATTGAATAACTTATCAAACAAGTCAATTGGATAACTTAGAAAGCAAGCAATTGAATCCCAAAAGAATTCACACTGCATAGGGCATATACACCATGTGGACAGCTCCACATGTGTGTTCTAAAATTCAAATTTAAATAACCACATTATTTTATTTATAATTAATTATTCTTGAGCATTTTATTTAGAATTCTATAATTCTAAAATTCTCATTTTGTCCTTGGTGTCTTGTAGAATTACAAGGATGACGCGTGGACTCATGAATCTATAATTTTGAGCTTCAATAAAATTAATAATTAATTAAAACTCTTTAATTAATTAATTAATTCTTATTAACTCTAAAGTTACTCAACTATAAACTTAGAATTGCACTCTCGTAATTATAGATATAATTTACTTCCAACTACGAAGTGTCCATTTGATATAGTCATTACATATAGATCAATCCTCCATAAATAATTCATAATTAGAGTTAGGTGAAATCTGTTAGCCTCTCTAATTACATTTTTATCTTTGAGTACCATTAATTCTCTAATGAATAGTGATTCATAAAACAAAATTTATGAATCGAAGCTTCTACTAATCCAAGTACCAAATCAATCCTCAAGAGAATTATTTATCTGCTTCTTTCTCAAGAAGGAATGGATTACATCTTGTATATTAACATTTTCATCTACCCACTGTTGGTTGCCGAATCGAATTCAGCTGCGGAAGCGTGGGGAGAGGCGAATCGTGTATAACAAAAATTTCAGAAAAACTTTTGAGATACTCTATAGATTATATTAATTTATGCACGAATAAATTAATCACATTAATTTATATATAGAACTCAATCCGGGAAAATACCTGGAAGCCGACTCGGATGATAACTTGAGTTCTTTGACCACGAACAGTTCTTGCTCCAAGCTTTGTGTTTAGAATACCAAAGTCTTCCACGTCGATTCCTTGATTCCACGTAGACGTGTGAGTGGGCACACGTGAGACAAAACAGGTTTCTGAAACACTCGAATTTCCACAAACACCAACGCACGCACGATGTGGAATTTTTGAGAGAAAAATTTTCCTCTTTTTTTTCTATGAGAATTTCGGCCACCACTAATTCTTAGGGCTGAAAATTGTTTTCAAAAAATTGTCTCCACAATTTTCTATCATTCTCATATTTAAATAGTAGAAGTCAAACTTCAAAAAGGAATCAAATCTCTATCTCCTACTTTTGAATTTGGAATAAAAAATTCCTTCCCTTTATCCATAAGGTGGCCGGCCATAGCATTAGGGTTTCACTCTGTGTGTGGCGCCAATAATAGATAGGGAAGGAAGAGAAATCATCCTTTATCCTGTAGTCCAATTTTAATTCGAATTCAAATTCGAATTTAAGTCAAACTTAAATTAATTTGAATTCTAAATTGAACAACTCATCAAATAAGATCAAAAGGATAAATTTAAATTATGTTCACAATTCAAATTCAAATTTAAATAATCACATTATTTAAATAATAACTAATTCTCAATTAATTATTTTTTGAGTATTTAATTTTAGAATTTCGTAATTCTAAAATTCCCATTTTGCCCTTTGTGTCTGGTAGAATTACAAGGACGACGCGAGGACATATGAACCTATAATCCTGAGCTCCAATAAAATTAATAATTAATCAAACACTTTAATTAATTAATTAATTCTATTAATTCTAATAGTTACTCCACTATAAACTTGGAATTGAACTCTCGAAATTATAGACATTAATTACTTCTAAACTGCGAAGTGTCCATTTGATATAGTCATTACATATAGATCAATCCTCCATAAATAATTCATAATTAGAGTCGGGTAGAATCCGTTAACCTCTCTAATTATATATGCATCCTTGAGCACCATTGATTCTCTAATGGATAGTGATTCATAAAATACATTCATGAACCAGAGCGCTCTTACTAATCCAAGTACCGAATCAACACTCAAGAGAATTATT